>NC_138898.1:74876933-75000431 GCF_965194825.1 Balaenoptera physalus
ACTGCTACTCCCCTGGCAGGTTGCCCCATCTCAGTAAATGGCCCCTTCAACTCGAGGTTATTCAGGTGAAAAAGCCAAGACTCATCCTTAACCCTTAGCTTCCTTCCACACCCCACGTGCAACACAACAGCAAGTCCTGTTGGCTCCACAGGTAAACTTTATTCTGAATCTGCCTTCTTCCCATTACCTCCACGGCTGCTTCCAAATCACCAGCAGGACCCTGTGGGGCTGCTGGGCACAAAAGCCTTTCTGGGTTCCCCATTTCTTGGTTACAGATAATAGGCTTCATTCAGCCTCCATGACCTTCCCTGAGTTCCAAAGGGCAGGTTCAGATAGTTGCTAATCAGGGAAGGCAGGGGATGGGAGACAAGGGAGAAGCAGTCAAGAAACAAGAGTGCAGCCTTGGGGCAGGGTCCTGGGTCTCCCTTAAGGGATACACATAAGAATATCTTTGAGCTGTTTTGCAGATACTGAACCCCACCTGGTGGAAGAAGTTAACTGTACGTTGTCCACAAGTGCGTAGACCCCAGACCAATTGCAACCAGAAGGTTGATGAGGCTGACCCCCAGTTACCTCACCACCAACCAATCAGAAGAATGTCCACGAGCTGACCACACCCTCTTTGAACCATTACTATAAAACTCCTCACTACCCCCTCCAGGTCGGGACACACAGTCTTGAGGGCATTAGCCTGCTGTGGCCCCCTTTGCCTGGCAAAGCAATGAAGTTATTCTTTCCTACTTCACCCAAAACTCTGTCTCCGAGATTTAATTTGGTGTCGGTGTGCAGAGACCGGATTCAGCTTCACTATCACCCCTTTACTCAAAACCATCAATGACTACTCATCACACTGAGAATAAAACCCATCACCAAGGCACTCGCTCCGCGTCCTGGTCTCTGCCCGGCCCTACGCCCCTGCCCACCTCACTCTCACCTCTCTGCCACACGGGCCTTCCTGCTGCCCTGCAGTCACTCCAAGCATCTCAGTTCTTTTTGCCTGGAATGTTCCTTCCCCAGATGTTGGCAGGGCTGGTTCCCTCCCTTCATTAAAGCCTCAACTCAAATATCACCTCCTTAAAGACAAGTCTCCTTAGTTTCCTTCCTAGCATTTATTGCCTCCTGACATTAAAATTCACTTGTTTATTCTGTCTCTGCTACTGGAGTGGGAGTTTCCTTGAGACAGAGGGTTTGTCTGTCCGGAGCCTTGTTACCTACAACAGGCTGGGCACGTGGTACACGCTCTATAATATTGATTGAATGAATGGATGGGTGAATATCCAACTTACTAATAAGAATCTCCACTTAGATGACCTATCACACATGTAACCCAAACTCAGTATGCCCCAAACTAAACTCTCCACTCACCGCATCAGTGCTCTGCCCACATCCCCTAGATCCCTTTACTGGTTGTTCTGGGCATGCCATCCTCCTGTGGCTTCCACACCCAACAGCCAGCACCTGCGTTGCTTTGTTGGAGGGCTGCACACAGGCTGCAGAAGAGACTTTTCCTGTAGGTGCACAGGGCCGGAAGTGCCCCGGGATTGGTGTCGCCATTGAGGGCATTCTTTAACCAAAGATTGACAGGTGCAGGAGTACTAATACTCCAGGTCCCCTGCCCACGGTAGGGACCCCTCTGAAGCGTGAACTTCAGGGCTCCACTGTGGGTCTGAGTAACCGTTGCCCTGGACTTTGCTACTTAACATACCACTGCTTGGTCTCCTTCCCTTCCCTAGGTTCCTACTTCTCTACCAATTTTTTCTGGGATCACTTGACATGAATCCTCCTCCCAGAAGGAGCCCCTGCTTCCCAAACCTGGTCCTCCTGTCTCCCCATCTCAGGGATTATACCTCTGCATATTCAGTGATCCAAGCAGAGACCAAATCCATCCTACCCTCCTTCTCTATCTAACCCCACCCATCAGTCTCTCTTGTCCTGACCGCTCTCAGCTTTCATCCACTTTCCTCCACCCCTGCTCCCACTGCCCACCTCAGGCTGCCCCCAATCGTGTTGCTGGCTGACTGAAGCCTGATGGTCACAGGAATATAAACATTCTGCAGACTGCTCTCAGCTCACCAACCAGAGCAATCACAGCATAGCCCCTTAAAATCATCCACAAGATCATCTCCACCCTCCCTCTTTACAAGACTTAACACCGAAGAGTCTACTTAGAGTTCCTTGAAGGTTACTGTCATTTGTATTTTACAATAATCGATTCCTCCTTTGCTTGAGGAGAAACAATTAACTAGCTACATAGCAAGGCACTGTGCAAGAGATGCGTGGTATGGTTACAAAAGGCACAGCTCTAAACTTCAAAAAGCTCATTGTTTGGGGAAGAAGACAAACATGCAAATACTTCATTACAATGGTGAAAGTGCCACTCAGGCTAACTCTGGAGATTCCACGTGGACCTGAACTATGTCACGTCCATCTTTAAATCCCTACCACACTGCCTAACACAGAGTCGGCTGGTAATAAATGAATGGATTTTGCCCGGTAAGTCAAGTGGAAGTCTTTCCAGAAGTGACATTTTTGCTGGGTTTTGAAAAATGAGAAAGGAGAAAAAGGGCTTGCCAGGCAGATGTCAGAGTATGTCAAAGACATGGGGGAATGAACGAATGAGGTGTTTTAAAGAATGAGAAAATTGCACAGAATAGGTGGAAAATCATATGCATAATGAGGAATAGCTAAGATGGGTTAGAACCAAGAGTGAAGGAAGGTGAATACAAAGTTCATGACTCTACACTGGATCTTAAGGCAAGACGGAGCTGTGGAAAGTTTTTGAGCTTCACTACTGGGTAGGAGCCCAGGGAAGCAAGATCATTAGTCTGTACCAGTCTCCAGTCACATAAATGACTCTTAAAAACTCCACTGGTGGCTCAAATTCTTTCAGCCTAAATAGCTGTGCCCCTAGTTCTATGTCGGCACTGTTCTGATGGTGCTAAATCTTGCATCCTTAAAAATCCATCACGTGACACTGTCACCAGGGTCGGCGATCGCTAAGCAGAGTCATCATTTCTCCAATTTTCTACCCCAAATGGACAAGAAGTGGGTTCTGCTATCAGATGAGAACAAACCACTATCTTCAGCACCGGGAGACAAGTGTGTGCTTGCGTGTGGATGCATGTACGTATACATGTGACTTTGTCCTTGGGTCTGGGTGTGAGTCCAAGGATGGGTTTGGGGTGTTTGAGTGCATATGCATGTGAATTTTCACATGTGTGCATTTGCCTGGGCGTGTTGCCCTTTTGAATGTGTGTGCTTATACATAAATGTTTAGCATCTGTTTGCACGTGGACCCGTGCATGAGGTATGTACACACGTTTGTGTTTGCATGTGCACGTGCCCATGTGGAGGCATGCCCATATGCGCACATCTCCGCATGTGGTGCACACATCTTCAACCTGGCATATTCTGTTTGCGAGGGGCCCAGAGCCTGCCTTGTGCCATAGCCAGCCCCATCCCTTCCTGCTGCCTGGGCCGCCCCCCCATTAACGCAGTCTGCATCGGCTAGGCCTGTGGCAGCCTCTGCAGAGAGCATTAAATATCGCAACTGTTTATTGCTTAATATTTGTCATGGTAATGGCAGGCTAATTCACAGGGATTCAGGGCAGTGAATTAGTGATTAGACTGAAGTAAAAATGGCTAACATTTGGGCACATTCGAAAAGCAGCAACATGAGAATTCTCTATAACATTTCTCTCTGAAAATTGGTATTGAGTCCGGGCTTCCCTGGTGGCGCAGTGGTTGAGAATCTGCCTGCCAATGCAGGGGACATGGGTTCGAGCCCTGGTCTGGGAAGATCCCACATGCCGCGGAGCGGCTGGGCCCGTGAGCCACAATTACTGAGCCTGCGCGTCTGGAGCCTGTGCTCCGCAACAAGAGAGGCCGCGATAGTCAGAGGCCCGCGCACCGCGATGAAGAGTGGCCCCCGCTTGCCACAACTAGAGAAAGCCCTCACACAGAAATGAAGGCCCAACACAGCCATAAAAATAAATAAATATATAAATTTAAAAAAAAACAAAACTTGCTTCCTTTAAAAAAAAAAAAAAAAATTGGTATTGAGTCCTTCGGGGAAATCAGTAGGTCCTGTGTGGCCCGAAGAGCGTGGGGTTGGTTCAGAAAACCACAGTCACGGCCTGGCCTTCTCCCGGTCGAGGCTAAAAAAACTCACTCCATAGTAAAACGATGGATTTCCTGGATGAGCATCTTGGGAAAACAGAAGTGTTTCTGTGGCCACAGCCTCTGAGTGTAAGAACATCTCCCAGGGTCTGTGGCTGGAAGACGGGAGACCCACACGCCCACAGAGTCTGATGGTCATGGCAGGAGCCACTCCTCAGCCCAGCAATTGTTGCCGGGCAGAAATGTGGTCCAGGTCCAGTGAAGCCAGCGATCCTCCAACTTCTCAAGAGAAGCTGGAAATCTGCATTTTACATGAAATCCTCAAATTGCTAAATGCTAGCAAATAAAGTACTGCTTGGGCAGTCTCTTTGGAACCTTTGATCTGGAAGAAAATAATAAAAGCTCCCTATTAGGTGTCAGGCATGAGCAAAGCACGGAGCATCTGCTAATTTAAATAAACCCAGTTGTGCAGCCCTTACTACGGGCCACGCCCTCTTTTAAGTGCTTCACTCACATTAACTCAGTCAATCCTCCTGATTACCTAAAGCATCCCCTTTTGATGGAGCAGGAAACTGAGACACAGAGGTTCAGTCGCAAAGCTAGCAAGCAGCAGAGCTGGGATTTGAACCCAAGAGCTCTCGGTCCTAGTGCTGGCTCTGAGCCACTCCAACTGCACTGCCCCAGTGGATTTTCCCAACACGTATTACCATCCTCATTTCACAGAAGAAGAAACTGAAGCCAGAGAGGAATAGCCATGGGCCACGGGGGTCCATCTGACACCAGTGCTAGGGTCTTCCTAAAGAAACCTCAGAGAACTTGCACCAGGCAAGGGTGGGGGGCGAGGGACTATTAGACAGGATTGAGGGAAACATTTCTAAGAGCCCAAATGTCATCTTTTTTTCGAGAAAAAAAAGCTACTCTAGCTGTCAGACCATAAGCTGCAACCTTTATGTTTACAAAGCAGAAAGGGCAATTAAATGAGACAAAATAAATCTTCTTGGGTCTCCGTCAATGGGCCTTGCAGGTCTGTGATCTGACGCCTGATTGACAGGACGCATTACATTCCTGAGCAGACTCAGCCTCTGACATTTCTTTGATGCAGCACTGAAGCAGGAGGGCCAGTTTCTTAAAGGGCCCCTGCCCCTTTCCGGGCTGCAGGATCCCCTCCAGCAGAGGAAAGGAAAGGGCCGGTGCGATGTTTGGCTGAGACTGGTGGCGATGGCCACATTCACAGTGGAGATGACAATCACCATCACAGTGACGCCTTGACAACTGGCACGATTTGACAGTAAGGGCTCACTATGTGCCGGGCATGTAGCCACGTGCTTGTCAGTGAGGTGGGTCCATTTGTCGTCGCCATCTGTCAGGTGCCAGGACCTGCAGGGAATTCCACAGAGTCACATAGGATGGCTTTATTGGAAACTTAGAAACCAGGGTCGGTAAGAGGGGCCAAGTTTCCCCAGGCCTCTCATCATCCTCAGACAGATGTGTGCCAAGGCCAAGGTGCTCTGCTAGACCCTCTCTGCGGGCCTATGTTCTGGGGAAAGACCCCGCCCCCACTGTTACTCTCCCTTCTCACAGCGTAGGGTGAGAGCAGCCTTGGCAGTGGGGAAACACGGCCTGGCATCAGGACTTCTGGTGTTCTCTGGGAAAGACCCATGGAGAGTTGGGTTTGCACGCAGCTTCTCCTTCCGGGAGGAGGAAGCCACGCGCTCCATGAGAAAGGAGGTTTGACCCCAGCTGCTCCCTCTGGGCGAGGAGCACCGCTGGTCCTGGTTGACGAATGCCCAGTGTTCACTTTGGACCATCCTCCTTGGATTCTGTTATCTCACTTGACGGTCAGTCCTCCCCAGTTGACAAACCAGCCCCTGTTTTTCAATGCTGTCCTGCAGATACAGCCTGTTTTTCTTTCACGTTCCCATTCCTGATCATAGGCTTTAGGGACGTGGGATGTTGTGGCACAGGGGTTGGATTTTGATTCTATTGACTGACTGATCAATTGATCAATCCGTGACTGTTTCTGCTTCCATCTGGAGAGGCAGCATAAAACTCAGGCTCGGGGTCAGAGGGGCCCTGGCTTCTGCATGAACTCCAGGCAGGAGTCCTGTGTGATTCCACAAAGCCACCTAATGTTCTGTGCTCGGCTTCCTCTTCTGTCAATTGGGGATAACATCAGAACCTATTCATGGGGCTGTTGTGAGAAGTCAAATGAGTTAAAGTGTGTAAAGTACCTAGCCACTCACTGAGCACATAGGGTGCTTGGTAAGTGTCGGTTCTTGATATTCTCATTGCTGCTGATGACACTCTGGAGATGACATTGGTGACGATAGTGACAATGATGGTGATAAGATTGAAGTTGCTGTCCTCCAGACATCTTGCACCACATTCTCAGAGGAAAGACTTGAGCTGGGAAGACGCATGGCGTCTGGGGTTTTGCATGTTCTCAGTAAGAAGGACAGTAAGGCCATCTTTGGCTCATGGGGGCTTTAGGAGTATAGATAGGACTTGAAGACAGTTGAGCTGGGAGAGCATAGGATCTGAGCAGGCACTGGGTTCCTTTCCTGGTTTTATTTGAGAGCCAGAGTTACTGTGGGATCCAGACTGAAATGATCGTTCCTTTAGGGCTGTTCCTCACATCTGCTGCTTGTCTGGGCTAATGAGCAACGCTGGACCAGTCTAATCACATCCAGCCCTCTGCCCTTTCAAATGCCACAAAAAATCATGGTGGTGGTGGAATCCACCTAGTGATGTCCCAGCCACCCCATTGTCTTGGGTTTAGAGGCCAGGACACAAGATTCCTACAACCCAAGATGATGAACATTCAGATCCCCAAGTGTGCTTTCTGGCATGTGAACGTTCACGTGTGCTTTGTCTGGCTGAGCCCTAAGGAGACTTACTAGTCATGAAATTGTTACAGGGCAGGAAGAAATGTGGGAAAGCTAGCACTTCTAAATCATGACTGCAGAGTCCTCCCTACCGGAAATGAGTAGAGAAATGAATGAAAATCGAACACCACCACCCAGTGTCTGCTCCATTGTGGTTAGGGGTACTAAAACAGAAGTCTGAAGACCTGGGTTTGAATATCTGCCTCTCCTTGTCCTCCTGGGTGACCTGGGGCAAGTCATTTCCATTGGAACCTCATTTTTCTTGTTCATGAAATGGGGTAAGGATCTCAGCCCAGACCATCTTGCTAGGTTGTAGTGAAGGTCAACTGAGATAAAGGATGTGCAGGACCTTTGAGAGCTGTAGAGCATGGTGAAATCGCTATTTATTAATAGCTTGTCTATTCTCTCTGACAGTGACTAAGGTGGAGAGAGAAACCCATTAAGGAGAACTCCTCCGCACCCAGCAGCGCAGGCTTGAAGATCTCTGTACCTGTGCTCAAATTACCACCCAGTGTGGTCATGATGAGGAGGAGGAGGAGGCTGGTGATAAACAGCAGGGGGTGAGGGAACATAGCTGTATCAGTAATGTTTTCAGCAGCAAGTAACTGACTCAAAATGGCTTAATCAATAAGACAATTTATAATCTCATAAGGTTGTATGAGGAGGAGGATGGGCCCCAGGTGTAATATGATCCAAGACTCAATGAAACCATAAAAAAAACCATGTGTTTTCCACCTTCCCCACTCTGCCATCCTCCGTGTGTGTGCCTTACGCTCTGCCCTCCTCGTGGACTCACGATGGTGTCAGCAGTTCCAATATCCAGTACATCGTAGGGGAAAAAATGGAGGAAATGAAGAAAACAATGTAGGGAAAAGAAAACGGGGCACCTCTTCCTGTGTCTCCTTCTTAAGAGTGAGGAAGTCTTTCTCAAGAAGAACACCAAAACGCTCCCCTATTGTTTTCACCGACCCAAATGGATCCCTGCTCACTGGCAAGAGGAAGGGATTCCCAAGATTGACCTAGACCTGTGCTGTCCAACACAGTAGCCACCGGTCACATGTGACTATATTTGAAATTGAAATATAATTCACACGCCATAAAATTCACCCTTTTAAGATGTGTAAGTCCCTGGGTTTTCATATATTCACAAGGCTGTGCAACCATAACCACTATCTATTTCCAGAACATTTTCATCATCCCATAAAGAAATCCTGTACCCATTCCCTCCTCCCTCAGCTTCTGGCAACTGCTAATCTTCTTTCCATCTCTACGGTTTGCTTATTCTTGACATTTCATACAAATAGCAGCATCCTGTAATATGTGGCCTTTTATGTCTGGCTTCTTTCACTTAATGTTTTTAAGATTCATCCACGTTGTAGCAGGTGTAAGCACTTCAATTCTTATCATGTCTGATTAATTTCCATTTATGATAATTTCCATTTATGAATATACCACATTTTCAGTATACCACATTTATCAGTTGATAGGCATTTGGGTTGTTTCCATTTTTTGCCTATTGTGAATAATGCTACTGTGAACATTCATGCACAAGTTTTTGTGTGAATGTATGGTTTCAATTCTCTTGGGTATATACCTAGGAGTGGAATTGCTGGATCATAGGGTACTTCTAGTTTAACTTTTGGAGGGACTACCAAACTGTTATCCAAAGTGGCTGCACCATTTTACATTCTTACCAGCAATGCATGAGCATTTCAATTCCTTCATATCTTTGCCAACACTTGTTCATTTTTTTATTATAGCCAATGTGTAACTATTTAGTTTTAAATTTACAATAATAAAAATTAAATAAAATTTAAAACTTCAACTCCTTCCTCAGACGGACTAGGTACATTTCAAGTACTCAATAGCCACATGTGACTACCGGCTACCATGTTAGAAAGCACAAAACATATCCAGCATCTCAAAAAATTCTCACTAGAAGTCCCAGCCAGAGCAAGAAAAAGAAACAAAATACATCCAAACTGGAAAGGAAGAAATAAAACCATCTCTGTTCACTGACAGAATGACGTTATATATAGAAAATGCTAAATGTTTTACACACACACACAAACCGTTAGAATAAATAAATGAATTCAGCAAATTTGCAGGATACGGAATCAACACACAAAAGTCAGATGGACTTTTCTACCCTAACAATGGGCAATCTGGAAAAAAAATTAAGAAAACAATTTCATCATCAAAAAGAATAAAATATTTAGGAATAAACTTAACAAGAAGGCAAAAGATTGGTACACTGAAAACTGCAAAACACTGCTGAAGGAAATTAAAGAAGACACAAATAAATGGAAAGACGTCCCATGTTTATGGATTGGAAGACTTAATACTGATAAGATGTCAATAATACCCAAAGTAACCTACAGATTCAATATAATTCTTATCAAAATCCCAACAACACTTTTGCAGATAGATAAAAGTCCATCCTAAAGT
The DNA here is from genome assembly GCF_965194825.1 of Balaenoptera physalus. Classification (NCBI taxonomy): domain Eukaryota; kingdom Metazoa; phylum Chordata; class Mammalia; order Artiodactyla; family Balaenopteridae; genus Balaenoptera; species Balaenoptera physalus. The sequence goes on from NC_138898.1 coordinate 74,886,386, forward strand.
TCAAGAGATCCCCAAAAGCCAAAACAATCCTGAACAACAAGAACAAAGTTGGAAGTCTCACACTTCCTGATTTCAAACTTACTATACATCCATGGTAATCAAAAGAGTGTGGTACTTGCACAAGACAGACATATAGACCAATAGATTAGAATAGAGAACCCAGAAATAAACCTTTGCATATACGATCAAATGATTTCAACAAGGGTGCCGAGACCATTTAAGGAGGGGTAAAGGAGAGTCTTTTCAACAAATGGTAAAGGGAAAACTGGATAGCTATATGGGGGGAAAAAAAGTTGAACCCTTATTTACACCATATATAAAAATTAACTCAAATGGGTCAAAGACCTAAATGTAAGAGTTGAAACTATAAAACGCTTAGACTAAAGAAAACAAAGGGGAAATTTTATGACATTAAATATGGCAATTATTTGTTGGATATGACACCAAAAGCACAGCAACAAAAGAAAAAAATAAGTAAGTTGGACTCTCAAAATTTATAACTTTTGTGCATCAAAGGACACTATCAAGAGGATGAGAAGGCAGCCCATGGAATGGGAGAATACTACTTCCAGAATATATAAAGAACTCCTGTGACTCAACAACAGAAAAACAAACAACCCAATTAAAAACTGGACAAAAGACTTAAATAGACATTCTCCAAAGAAGATATACAAATGATCAATAAGCACATGAAAAAGTGCTCAACATCATTAATCATTAGGAAAACGTAAATTAAAACCAAAATAAGATACCACCTCACATCCATTAGCATGGCTACTATCAAAGAAACAGAAAATAACAAGTGTTGGTGAGGATGTGGAGAAATCTGAAAGCTTTGTACATTGCTGGTGGGCATGTAAAATGATGCATCCACCGTGGAAAACGGAATGGTGATTCCTCAAAAACTTACACATAGAATTACCAGATGATCCAGTAATTCTACTTCTGGGCATGGACCCAAAAGAACTGAAAGCAAGAATTTGAACAGATGTTTGTACATCTATGTTCATAGCAATATTATTCACAATAGCCAAAAGGTGTCCATCAACAGATGAATGGATAAACAAAATGTGATGTATACATACAATGGATTATTATTCAACCTTAAAAAGGAAGGAAATTGTGACACATGTTACAACATGGATGAATTCTGAAGGCATTATGCCGAGTGAAATAAAGTAATCACAAAAAGACAAATATTGTGTGTTTCCTCTTTTCTGAGGTTCCTAGAATAATGACATTCATAGACACAGAAAGTAGAATGGTGGTTTCCAGGGGCTAGAGGAAGGAAAGTAAGGGTATGCTGATGTTTAATGGTTACAGGGTTTTAGTTGGGGAAGATGAAAAAGTTCTGGAGATGGATGTTAGTGATAGTTGCCCAAAAATATGAACATAATTAATGCCACAGAACTGCACAGTTAAAAATGATTAGAAGGGCAAATTTCATGTTATAGATATTTGACCACAATTTAAAAAATCTAGCCCCCATAGAGTGCTTTTGTATCCATTCAGCCATTCTGAAAATACAAATAAAGGTATTCAAAAGCAGATAAAATAGGAGGGAGGAGAGACACCCACAAGGATTTAATATAATCCTACCTTTCCTAAAAATGTAGCAAAATTGATACTCAGCAGATAAAAGAGGTGCTCGTGTATTTTGGTTTAAAACATCCTTAACATGTTGGAAAGTGATGAACAAAAAGGGAACATGGGCAGAGACAAACCTTCCAGAGGTGGTTCTATTTTAGGTCAGCTGGTCATCATGGTAACTGATCATTAAAGAAGTTGATGTCTCGTGATGGACTCCACCAGGCCCACTCCTGAAGATGATCCTGCCCAAAGGGTGGAGCCAACAGAGAACGTTGGGGGAGGGTGTGTGCCAGGACCAAGACCAGCGGAAAGAGCTACAGGAGAAAAGAGACAAAGAGTCGGGGATGTTGGACTTACCTGAACCAAGGATGTTTCTTACATCTGGCTCAAAATGAGTTTATTCTCTTCTGGTCCAACTTCCCTTCACCAAGGTCTCCCTCAATTTTCGGGAGGAAAATTCATTAGGGAGATCCCAGCTGGGAAAGACGATACCTGGGACCCATCCTGGCTTTGGCTCAGTTTCACTTTGCTGATGGGGACGAAGGCCTCTCCCTTCCTCTTTGCTAAGCGAGGATGCTGCCAATGATAGCTGTCATTTACGGAACCCTCACTATTCCAAAGCACAGGTTGCAACCAGACCACGCCTCAGAAACAGAGGACCAAAGTGGAGAAATGACCTGTTCAAGGTCACGCTGAGGAAGGAGTTCCAATTTTAGACAGGGTGGTCAGGGAAGGCCTCCCTGCAAAGATGACACCTGATGAAGACCTGAAAGTGGGGCAGAAGCAAGTCATGAAAGGGGAGCATTCCTGGTAGAGGGACCAGAGAGGACCATGCCTGGGTAGAGGGTTTGCAGCAGGTTTAAAGGACAGTAGGGCGTCAGGCGTGGCTGGAACGGAGTGAGTGAAAGAAAGGCAGTAGGAGATGGGGCTGGATTGTGCAGGGCCGTGCAGGCCAGTGTAAAGACTTGGCTTTTACCATGAGCAAAATGGAGAGCCATTGAGGGTTCTGAGAAAAGGAGGAGTGAGATCTGACTCGAGTTTACATGGAATTCCTCCTGCTTCTCTGTTGAGACCAGACCATGCGACTGATCAGGAAACAGAAAACCCAAATATCACACAGGCTGTTAGAAGCAGCTGGGGAAAATCACAGGGTGACAAGCCAGAGGTCACCCTGCTCTGGGTATCTGTGCCCTTCCAGGCTGGGTGCCAAGCCAGAGGTCACCCTGCTCTGGGTATCTGTGCCCTTCCAGGCTGGGTGCCAAGTTCTCCCCAGCAGATTTCCCATTGTTGCATTTGATGACTAAAAACAGATGTTAGCTGTACCTTCCCCTTCCCTCCCCTTGGAAAGAGAACACACAGGTATCTCATCTCAGAGACCACCTATCTCCTGCCTCTGATGGTGGTACACACTGGCACAAACCAACTCATCAGAGATATAAATAAATTTGAATTCACTTGTTGAACGAGTTCAGGTAGGGAACAGGGTATAGACTTCTGGCATTTGAGTCAAGAAAAGGTTGCCTTCGTGAGTAGATGGACACACCCATGTTCACAAACACAAACCTGGTCTCCATTCCTCCTCCCCACCAGCCTGGGCAATCTCTCATCCCTTCTGGGGTGAAAGGGGTGCAAGACTTGGGTTCCCAAGGGGCAATGGAAGGCATGTCATTAGATAAGCCTGTGTTCAAATCCTGACTCTGCCAACCACTCAGTTTACTCATCTGTAAAATGGAGGTTTAAAATACCAGTCTCACAAGGTTGCTGTGGGGATTTAATGAGATGAACAAGTAAAGGTTCAGGAAGCAATACCTGGTCTCTAGCAGTTTGCCCATGGCCACGATACACATCCCCTTGCTCAGATACCGTGTGTAGACCTCAGTGGCCTCCCCACCACACAACTCTCCCCCACCAACATACTCTCCACACTAACTACTTAATATCTGAATATGATTGTCTCTGGAAAAGAAGTATTTTGGAATATTAATTGTTTTGGCTCTTTATATTTCCACCTTTCTTTTTCCCCACGTTATTCAAGCAGGAAGTGGCAGGACCAAAATCAAAACTTTCCTGCAATCCTCTGTCTTCTATGTTCCAAGAAGCCCAAGCCCTTAGGAAAATGGGATTTACTGGCAAAGGCAAAGTGAGAACTATGAAGGAAAAGCATTTCCCTCAGCTTAAAAGAGCGGTACTGAAAGCAGAGAGATTGGTGGACCCCGGAGCACGTGTGACTTGAAGCCTACTTCCTGACAACACTAATGGACTGATAGCAAAATCCAAGTAAGAAAGGTCTGCATGGTATGTCTGGAGGAAGCCATAATCACAGCTTGCAAAATATTCCCACGCCTAGCTTGGCCACTGATGGCTGCCAGAACACAGGGGTCACTCACGTGAAGATGGTGAGCACCACATCATCCATCATCCTCATGATGGTCAAGCAGTGGACAGGCTGCTTGAAGACCAATGGACTTGCCCAAGTTCCTTGACACCATGTAAGACCCCAGAACATGAGATCGTCTCAGGGACCTCCTTTAGAGGACGCCCCTCCCAAAATGATCGGGATTAATGTTGAAATGGGAGGGCTCAAATTCAGAAATTAAGTTGAGTTATAGAAAAGAATTAGATTTTTTTTGCACATTCGAATTTGTGAGTTGAGATTCACACCTGCTACATGATTGGATCCCTCCTATGACTCCTCATGGCCCTAGAACATCAAACCTCTCAGCCATCTTTAAAGTCCCTCAGTGGTCGGGCTTCTATTTCCTGCCAGCCTCATGTCTCACCACCCCCAACGGTCAACATGTTACCTGCCAGTTGTACTAAATTACTTGTATTCCCTAGAGGTTCCTGTCATGCTCTCTCACCTCCACGCTTTTGTGTTTTTTCTTTCCTTTGCCTGGAATGCCCTTACACACTGAGGCCACCCTGAGAATTCCTATCATCTTCTGAAAATCAGCTCAAACATGAGACCAACCCATGACCCGGGATGAATTAGGGGCCCCACCTTGATGTTCCTACAACATTAACATCATTGTCATATCATATACCAAAGCTCTTTGCAGTTGTTGACTTACTCGCCATTTCCACCATCTGTTATAAGTTTATTGAGTGCAGGAATAATATTCTCTTCATTCGTGCACCCCCATTGTCCAGCACAGGGCCCAGCACCAAATACACTCTTGGTAAATGTTTGGTGAAGACCTAATTGAGTAAAGTAAATGACATCTCTCTATGTGCCTCAATGTCTCCATTTGTTAAGATGTGCGAGCAGACGATATGATAACAGCTTTGACATCCTGTGATTCCATGAACTTTCACTTGCTTGATAGAACCATTAGCGGGGGTTCAAATAGATTTTTATAAGCTCTTGTGAGTCGGGTAGGATAGGAAGGGGTTCAAATAGGGGAAATATCCATGCTTATCTCTTTCAAACAGGATCCTTAGCAAAAGGGGAGTTAACGACTCATGGAACTTGAAAACCTAAGGCTTCTGGGCTGGTTTAAGACAGAACTAAATGCAGGGGCTCAAATGATATGGCTAGGACCCTAACATCTCCATCCCTCACCTCGCTTTGGATGCCCCTTAAATTCTTAATCAGGTTCTCTGTTGGGACAAGATGGCAGCCCAAGCTCTAGTTTCATGTTTAAATCAGTGGGAGAGTGTAATCCACTTCCTCAGTAGCTCTTGTTGGCTCCGATTGGCCTAACTTGGCTCTGGTGCCCATCCCTGAACCAATTGCTGAGACAATGGGACTGGCATAGGCTTGGGTCATGTGATTCCCCCTGAGACTTGGAGTGTAGAATCACCGTGCTGCCAGGGGAAGAGACTACAGTATGGCTACTCGAACGAAAATCAGCATCTGTTGGTGCAGGAAGGGGAAACCATGTAGACCTCCAAGTCTCTACACCCTCACTCTGGTCCCCGAGCTCTACCCAGCCAGGACGTAGAAACTAGAAATCCCATCTCCATCAGCAGTTCTGGAATTAACCTTGCTGCTCCAAATCCATCCCCCAGGATGGGGACAACCCCCCACGTACCCCTGAGCTCCCAGAATCTTAAGCTCTTCTGATTGACCCCCATGCCCTCCTCCATATATCTCTGATGTTTAAATCCTGCTCTGGAATCAAGCCAGTAGTCTCAGGTCCACCTCCCTGCTACCCTCCCCCTTATAGTGGCTTAATCTGATCTCCCATGTCTGAATATCTGTCTGCCCGGAATAGACCAATCACCTAGAACGATGGTACTGCTACGAGCTGAACTGGGTACCACTTTCTGGATTTACCCCAATGCCCAGCCCATTTTGGACCTTGGTTGTTAAGTGGTGGCCACCACCCTGGAAGCCAGGCAAAAGCAGATTTTTTTGTCCTAAATAAGCCCCACTGATTCCTATTGCCTCTTTCTCCTGACCAGCTGGACCACCAGGTTATAAGAATACACAGGTGCACATGACAGCCGCAGATCCAAGGGGCTATCCTCCGGTTTCCCTTGACAAGCATCCATTCACCCATCAACATGTCTTGAGTGTCTCCTGTGTGCCAATTGCTGCGCTAAGGGCTGGGAATACAATGTTGAACAAGACTGACACTAGCCCTGCTTCCCAAGAAGCAGGTTTTTAGGCTAGAAAGGGAAGTGAATATTTACCAAACAATTATGCAAATGATTATTTAATTTCAACTGTCACCAGTACTCTGAAAGACTGGAACAGGTTGCTATGAGAACATACAACTGGGTCTGGAAGATCTCCTTGAGGAAATTTTATTTAAGCTGGAAGCATAAGGTTGAGTAAGACTTAACCAGGTGAAGAGAGGGAAGAGGAGTGAGGCAAAAGAAGTAGCCCATGCAAAGGCCCTGAGGCTGGAGAGAGATGACAGAGAATCAGGAGCTCTGTGAGCTAGGGGAAGAGAACCAGGCTGGGAGGTATATTTAAGTCAGTGTCTTCCAGAGATGTGAAGTTTTAAAATTTCTACATCTCATTTCAGTAGAAGTGGAAGATCTCTGTAAAGCAGCCAGAACTGATTTTTTTATTTTCTTTTACCCTTTCTTCCCTATTCTCATCCAATTCAGACTTCAAACAGCCATCCCTCACACCGCCTCAGGGCATTTAACCTGAAGCATCCTGAAACTCTGCCAATTACAACACTCCACTTGTTAATTCCTCCACCAATAGGGCTTCCCTAAGAAGCAAGCCCGGTGCCTAAGGGGACTGGAGAAGTTGCCCTGTTCCAGCATACCCTCCCAGGAGCTGCCAGAGCGTTGAGTCCAGTGATGCGATCTTGCTGCTCCCCATGCAGTTAATAATGCAATGTCTGAACATCTCTCCCATTTATGGGGGAGAAAAAAAGGTTCTGCTAAAAACAAACAAACAAACAAAAAAACGCACACCCTGCCACTCAAACCCTCAAACCCACAGGGGCTCTGTCCCTTTCTGTTGATGCGATTTGAATGATCCTCCCTCCCTGCCTGGCTGCCTGGGCGACCTCCATTATTTATGATGGGGCGTGAAATTGATTGTGGTTGAAAGATCCACACTGGAATCAAATGAGCTCTTCAATTATTGCTGCACAAATAAATCTCTGTTTCCAGAGTTCCCCTGGGGAGCAGGCATCTAACCCCAGGTTCAAGGTAATAGATATTTCTAGATGGCAAAGTACAGGTGACTCTATTGTAATGACTGTCAAGTTATAAGATTCCCAGGGTCAAGTGATTCTTTCTCTCCCTCTCTGTCCCCCCTCCTTTAACAATTCCAAAGGAAGCATATTCCGACAGTCCTCCCATTGTGTGCCAACACGGCCTTTCCCCGGCTGCTGGGTACATGACAGATATTTCCATGCTGCGGGCTCTGGTCATTTCCAATCCTTTTTCACAGGAAATATGCAGTGAGTGTTAATGGGGTTACAGAAAGATTAATAGAGCTTTCAGGGTGTTCGGGCTTGGCTGGTATTTCTTCCACAGAAAGCCATCAGCTCAGGAAAATTTAATGATGAGACTCAACCCATTAAGACAACAAACAGACAACCTCCACCCATCTTGGGCTTAATCTTATTTTCCTTCCTTATCATACAAAACCTTTCTGGAGAGGGAAGAGAGTCAGAGAGCTCAAGGATGCTGAAGGCTAACTTCACGCCAGGTGTTGAGCAGCGTACGTTCACAAACATCTGATAGCAAAGACCAGTGATCATGGGCTACATTTGGCCCACAGTTGCGTTCTGTTTGGTGGGGCCGACATTTTTGGAAAATAAGAATTGGTGAATTTCACATACAAATCTGGATTTCCTTAAAATAAAAGATTTGGCTACATCCCACCTGCACATCTACGTGGCCTCAGTTGGCAGGAACTGAGGGGTACTGCCCTCTTCAGGTAGCAAAGGCCAAGTACCTTTTCCTATGCCTTAGTCCCTGCCTGGCCCAGTTCATTCATTTAACTGTCTGGACCCCATAAGCATTTGAATATAAAGGCCCTGACACTTCCCATGCCATCAAGTTGTCACCACTACCAAGTTCTCCCCTCAGTAGCTGTGACCACATGTTGCCCCAACACAAGATAGAGAAAATGGAAGTGAGCCTGCACACATGACAGCTGGAGTGAAGAGACTTCATGACAGCTTCGGGCTCTATGGGATTGTAACTGAGCAGGACCCTGTGGGGTCTTCCAGGGGCAGACCGCTCCCCTCCATGTCCTCTGCTGTAGCTCCTCTCTGAAGTACCTAGATAACAGTATCTGGTGCACATTCCTGAGTGGCTTTACAGATGCTAAAACCCCCACCAAATGGAAGACGCTAACTACTTGATGACCATGAGCACGTAGCCTCCACACCTACTGGAGCCTGAGGACTGATAACGTGAACCCCTGTGATCCCGCCCTGTCACCCTGTTACCTCACCGTCAACCAATCAGAGAATTTTGCACTTACCCTGCTACCCGTCCCCCCTCACCTGGCCTTTAAAAATGTTTTCCTAAAACCCATGGGGCGGGGGGGCCGGGGGTGGGGGAGTTGGGTGTTTTGAGCACTACCTGCCCGGACTCCTTGCTTGGTGTCCTGCAATAAACGCTGCACTTTCCTTCACCACAACCCGGTGTCAGTAGATTGGCTTCACTGCATGCGGACGAGCAGACCCAAGTTTGGTTCGGTAACAGGACCTGGACAGACAATGCCTCAAGCCTAGCTTAAAAAAACAAAAACTAAAATTTAATAAAATAAAATATATCCTTATTTTTTATTTCCATTGAAACATTTTATAATCACACCCCAGTTTCAGCCTCTCATGTCACCCTAATGGCCCCCATTTTATGGGCTGGTTTTGAACTGCGAGGATAGGGAGACCAGGAGAAGAAGGTCACAGAACTGTGTTAGTGAGACTTTGGGGCACATGTGTGCCTGCTGTGGGGCCCAGGGGACTAAACCAGTTATCAAGCTGCCACCATCTTCCCCCCTCAATTCAGAGGGGCTGTCCTCACTGCTCTCATCCAGAAACCACACCACCTTCTTGTGGAATTTGGCATTTTGTGCTATGCAGTATCTTGCACCCATGCAGGAAACTAAAGTTTCTAGCTGTTTCCAGGTGATCTTAATGTCTTATGATCAAAGATTTCACTTGCATCTTTCACAGTGTTTATCATCAAGAGATTCAACTAGCAACCATGTTACACAAGGCCACATGGTTTAATTGTTGCTTTTATGCCATGCCAGCCATCAGTTTCAGGAGCAAGAACATGATAAAATCAGGTCCGTTCGCATTTCAGAAATATATCCACCGTGAAACCGTGTACAGGATTCACCTGTAAAATTTAAATTGACTAAAGTGGGGTAGACACTCTCTAGCCACTCTTTTTCAACATGTTGCAATCATTTGCCTCTTACATAAGCCTCTCTGGACCATGTGCTTTCAAGTAAGACCAGCCATCATGGCTCTCCCTGGCTGGACTCATGCACAAGGCAATGGTCATCATACATGGGCTGGGCAGGTGACTTGGAAAGAATTCTGTCCAAGAGGGGCATTTCATGATACACGATGGCATCCTCTCTTCTGAGCAGGTTAATGCTAAAGGAGTAAAGAGGAAACATGTCACCAAACCCCAAACTGTCACCTCGAGTGACACAGACCTCTTCCGCCTCTTCTAGATAAAGCCTATCGTGCAGCTCAGCATATGCTAGCTGGAATCCAATAGAACAGTGCAGCCCAAGGAATGAGATCCCTCCCAATTCTACTTTTCCCCTAATCAGCCTGTCTGTGCCAGCTGTACCACCCAGAGAACCTAAGTTCCCCTAGTTCTTGGTGCCCTGAGCCCTTACCTGCTCATCTAGCAGTGAGTTTGGTCTTTCCTCTGATTTCTCCATTCGAAACATCCCTCATAATTACCAAATATTCCGACACTTACCCCTACGTTGGTCCTCCTTCTATTCTCTACCTACCAATGAACCAGGAATGGGGTACGTCCTGGAACCCAGATTCTGCAACTTCTGACCCTGCGACAGCCTGGGGGGATCTCTACTGCCTTCAGGATGGAGAAGGAAACCTGTCATCACTCACCAGCAGTGCCATCACCAAGACATCACAGTCTAAGCCCCAGCAGCCACGTCACCAATGGAGCGTTCCAACGAGCCTCCCGGGAACGTATGACTTTTGCACAACTTACAATAAACTCATCCAAGTGAAGATGGATGTACGAACTGAGGGGAGACCACTCCCTACCATCAATTATAGTCAAGGGGCCCTACACAAATTGTCCACCAAAGTCAGCTCCTAATAGAGTAATTCTTTTACTACACGTACACACACGCACACACACATTTTCCCCGAGGAGAGGCCATGACTAGCGATGACATCTAGGTAAAGATGGCCACATCCAGTGCTCCTGGAATAATCAGACTCTTCTGAAAGTTTGCCGCAGCTATTTAGTGAGCTATCGGCTTGGTAGTGGTGCGAGGTTCAAGCCTGTCAGGTTCTCCTATTTTCTAGAAGGCGGTCACCTACCCAGCAGCCCTCAAGGGAGGTCCTTGGCCAATGAGAGCCTTTTCTGTACCAATACTCTTCTCCCAGGCCCTCTTCTGAGCACTGTAATGCCCACTGGTGGTCACCCTGAGCCCTCAGGGGCACAGGAGCTACCCTGCTGGGAGAATAGACAAAGAATGACTCTCTTCCTAACTCTCACTCTTGGACACCTAAATTTTCAAGAAGCCCTGGTTGGGCCCATAGCATCACAAGGTTATATATGAGCATAGCTTTCCTGGGTGTCCAGCTTGGAGAGAGGGAGAACCAATAGGATATATCCTATGGGCTCTGTTTCTCTGGAGACCCCTGACTAATACAGAGGCTGGCTAGAATGACAATGTACAGTCTGGCAGGAGCAGAGCTTCCTGAAGTGTGCGGAGGAGAGAGGAGACTGGAGATCCCACAGGGGCTGCCTGTGAAGGGCTTTGTGTACCATCCTACACAGCTTGGCTCTTATCCTGAGGGCGAGTGAAACTGTTGGAGGGATTTGAGCTGACAGTGACCTGGTCAGGTGGATGTCTTAGAAAGATCACTCTGTCTGTAATGCCAAGAAATTGGAAGGAGGGAGGCTGGAGGCAGGGAAGGCAAGCATACTGCTGGATTGACTTTCCGGCAAAGGTGAGAAGGACTGCTTAATGCAGACCTGGAGATGCTGACTAGCTATCAGGTCTTAGCAGTATTTCTAGGGTTCTGGCAGCTTTGAATCTTAAGGAAATATTCCCTTGTTATTCCTCTTCTGTGGTCAGAAATACTGGAGAAGGGGCTAAGGCACACTTAAAAGCAGAGGTTCAGAATCCCTGCATGTGACTGCAGGTATATCGATGCCTGCTTTACAGATGGGGAAATTGAGGCACAGGCAGATAAAGTGATTTGCCTGAGGTCACCCAGTGAGTGAGTTGAGGGATCAGGAGAAGAAATGTCTGGTTATCGGTTACTGATCAAGAATCAGCATCGTATAAAGCATTTCCACTGATTTCAAGTCTCAGTGAAGATTCACAACCATCCTGTGAGGTCTTAATTGTATCTCTATATTGTAGATGGAAAAACAGGCTACAAGCACGGGAATCCTAGTGGAAAGGAACAAATAATATTATTCAGGATCACAGCTTAGCGTCCATCATCCTTCATTCAGTGTGTGTCAGGCACAATGCCACGGGCTTTACACAAGTGAACGCACCTAATCCTCACCAAAACCCTCAAGAAAGGAAACCAAGGACAAAGAGGAAATGTCGCTTACCTGAGGCCACACAGCAACCGCCGAAGCTGAGAGCAGGCCATCAGACCCCAGAGTCCATACTCATGGCTCTGCTAGTCTGGCTTTCACATTGTGGTGGAAACTGTTGGGGCCTGAGGGCCAATCTGTTTCCCTGCTCAGGTTTTCCAGCTGTGTGCACCTGGGATGTCCATGGTCAACTTCAGTGGTGTGGTTTTGGACAGCCAGCCCCAAGTGGTTGGCTTGGGTTGCTAGACACTTCGCTGGAAGACTTAAAGAGCATTCAGAATTCAAGTCATGGAGCTGGAAATGCCAGATCATTCAGTAAATGCCTGCCGAGCTTATAGACGGAAACAAAACTTAAAGGGCCAATATGTCCTATAGTTCAAATATGGGAACTGACACCCAGACAAAGATAAGATTTGCTCTGGACACCCTAGCCAGGCCCCTCCTTGTGCTTTTTGTTCTTATTAGCTCTGGATTCAAGGCAAGCGCATTTCATTCATTTGCCCACACTATTCCAAGTCCTAGTTAGCTTGTCATGGTGGTGTGGCAGTCATTCTCGCCATTAACCAATATTTCTGGTTTTCTCCTTCGAAAGACTAAGTACATTGAACTTCCCCAACTCCTTCAACTTAAATGGAGCCATGTGACTTCTTTTGTCTAGTGAAACGTGAGCAGAAGTGACTTGCAACTTCCAGGCAGAAGCCTTAAGGTCCAGTGTGAAATCCACCATGTTTCCGTCCCACTTCTTTGGCGACTGGCAACAGCCCAGAAGTTCCATCAGTCAGCCTGCAGGCCAGAGCACAAAGGACATGGAGCTCAGCCCAGCTTCACCCATGATGGACACACACATCGTGTGAGCAAGAAATCAGCCCTTGTCATCAAAAGCCACTGAGGGTCCAGGGTGGCTTGTGAGTGCAGGACCACCTAGCCTATCCTGATGGTTACAGGGGATGTGATGAGACAAATACAAGATGGCTCTGCCCTCAAGGTAATCAGTCCAGTGGATAGAAAAATCAGTCCACAAATACCAGTAACCCCAACCTGACTGCAGGGGATCTCCCTCAAACACTATGTTCTCCTGCACAAAAGCACTCACTCACGTGACACACATGTCCTAGAACTGGCCAGAGGGGGACAGGAGTATGTGAGCGCACTTCTCTGCAGGGAAGAACAAGCTCTCCCCCAAACGTTGTTTCCTGAAAGGTCCATCGTGTGGATGTGTGGCCCATCTAGAAAATTCATTATTCTCCAGCCGAGTGATATGGCCCTATTTATCCTTGAGTCAGGAATCGCCCTGTGGGCAGCTGTGTAAACTCCAAGGGAAATGGAATATCGATTTGCAATCTCTTAGATACAAACACACACACACACACACACACACACACACACACACACACACACACACACAGCCTCCCTCAAAGCCGTGGCTTCCAGCCTCTTTGTCGCCAACACCTCCTGATTCTTTTTCTCCTTCAGCTCAAGTTTGGAAAGACATTTTCTCCAAAACAACTGGTCTATATTAGGTAATAGTTCCTTTCTTCCAGGCAGGTAATATGTCCTTTTTTTCAATGTCATTCCAGATTTTAATCCACAATCCTTAGTCACCAGCTTGTCTTTATTTCTCTCTGTGCCAGTGATTCACAAACTGATGTGCATATAAGCACCCCTGGATCCCAGCCCCAGAGACTCTGACATATTATGCTTGAACTGGCACCTGGGAATCTGCATTTCAGCAAAACCCCCCAGGTCGATCTGGTGCTGGAAGTCGGTGAGTCAGACGGAACAAATGCTGATTTTAGTGCTCCGACAGAAAGGCACTGTACACCCCCAACTCCAGTAACTGCTGATGGCCTGATAACATCCCTTGACTCTCTCCAGCCCCACTGCCAAGGCTCCATCCGCCTCCCCATCAACTCTCCATATCATACCATTTAGGCTCGTAACTGATCTCCCTGTCTTTAGTTCTCCACCCCCAGTCCATCTCCGCACAACATCCCACATCCAACATGCCACCCAGCTGCAAAGCCTCCTAGAGAACCCTTTGCCTACAATAAGCCTTTATTGAGCACTTGCTGAATGCCGGGCAGGCACTACGCTAGCACTGTACATCTGGTGCCCTATTTAATCTTCACAAAATCCCTGTGACATAAAGTCTACTGTTAGTCCACCTTACAGAAGAGGTAACGAAGAAGCAGACAGTTGAAGCAATGAGCCTTCCCTTGACATTTATAGTCCTCTGGCGAGGGGAAGCTGTGAGCCCACAACCCAGGGTCCTTCTCTTTCCATACTGGCTCCATCCCATACATCAAGGGGCTTCATCACACACGTGTGTGGACACCCCAGCCTGCCCATCAAAACTTCATCCATATCCCCTGAAAACTGCCACACCTTGGGCACTGCTCAGAAGTGGGAATGGTCACACCAGTAGCAGGATGCATCCTCAGAGGGATGGGCTCAGCAAAGTGGTTCGTGCAGACCCTCGAAGTAGGTTAGGGGATGTTTGAACAGGAATCATAAGGTTGCATGGTCTAGAGCAAGGGAACGTGGGTTCTGGGCAGGCATGGCCCCTCGACCCCCTGCCTCCTCACCCCACAGAGGGCAGGGTCGGAGGAGAACCAGAGCCAGTCCTCTGCAGTCCTCTTTGCCGGGACCAAAGGCACTGCTGTGAAGGTGCTGCCACAGTGGCGAAGATCAGAGCACAGCTGGACTCCGAAGCCCATGACCTCAGTTATCACTCCAAGTTCAGACTTCTCAGCATAGAGTCCGCAGTCTGGTCCTGGCTGCCCTTGGCAACGTCCTGCTGGATCCTCTCTCCTCTGTGCACGGAAGCTCCTCTCTGCTTCAGGCCCAAGCTCTGACTTACCAGTTCTGAACCATGGCATGCTCTCTCACTTCTCTCTGACTTTGCAGCTCTAATTCATATATTTGAAATGTCCTTCTCTTTCTTTTTTGCCTGGACAACTTCTAATTACCTAAAGATCAGATCAGATGCCCAGAGCAGAGGTTTCACCCCTCTCTAATGGTCATTATCACGTAAAACCCTCATCGCAATGGTGTGTGGATGGACTTGAGCTTCTCTATAACCTCAGAACTGAGCACGGGGTCTGGAACATTCATGGCCAAATAAATGTTTTTGACAACAATCATGACAAAGTTGTCGACAAATCACTCTTAGCTGTTTCCCAAACACAAATAATTTTCAAGAGATAGAAACCTATCTTAAATGGGAAATTCAAAGTGTATATATCCTAAGTAGAAAAAGAGGTTCATCATTAGCAAAATAATTGGAAATAACCCAAATGACCATCAAGAGGGCAACTGGTTCATCAAATTAAGGGCACACTGTATAATGGAATACTATGCAGGTGTTAAAAAGGAACAAAGTACATTTATTCTGACATTAAAATATAAATGAAAACAGCATATTACAGATCAGAAGACAATGATCACATTTAAATGTATATATGTAAATATATGTTAAATATATATATTTATTTAATATACTCATAAAATGTACTCATAAAAAAATGCTTGACATTCTATGTACCACAATATTAAGTATCATTTCCCCTTAGCATGCAGGACTGAGAGATTCATTAACGTCTTGCTTTAATGAATTGTTAGATTATTTTGTATTAAGAATATTTATTTTAGGCTTTTAAAATAAAGATACATTTTTAAAAGAAAGTGGCCTAAAGTTGGAAAGCTCCTGGTGGTGCCATCTTTGTTGGAAGGTGCTGGCAGCCTCCCGGGGTGTATGCTTTGAAAAGGTTGCCCCTAGTCTGCATGCATCAGTCCTGGGGTGTCTGCCAGAGCCCAGGCCTTGCAGTCTGCTCTGGGCCAGATGGGAAAGGTGAACCGTTGACTCCCACACCTCTCCTTGCCATCTTGAGAAGAAGTCATGAGCCTGCACCTATTCCCCCGTTAGAGGATATGGTCCCCAAAAGTAGAGCTCCGGGCTCAGAAGCAATGCCAGCCTCAGGTGAGGAAGGCACTCCAGTCAGAGGTGGGCTTTAGGACCTTGGGGGAGGGGGACAAAAATGTCAGTTCCTCAGAAGGAAGGAAGCAGTGACTTATTAAGTGTCTGATTTGTGTCTAGTTCTTTTAAATACAGCATCCTACCTGATCCCTCCAACAACCCTGTAGACTAGACATTAACATCTCCACTATAGGGCTTCCCTGGTGGCGCGGTGGTTGAGAGTCTGCCTGCCAATGCAGGGGACACGGGTTCGAGCCCTGGTCTGGGAAGATCCCACATGCCGCGGAGCAACTAGGCCCGTGAGCCACAACTACTGAGCCTGCGCGTCTGGAGCTTTTGCTCCGCAACAAGAGAGGCCGCAACAGTGAGAGGCCCGCGCACCGCGATGAAGAGTGGCCCCCGCTTGCCGCAACTAGAGAAAGCCCTCGCACAGAAACGAAGACCCAACACAGCCATAAATAAATTAATTAATTAATTTAAAATATATATATATTTTTTTTTTTAAATCTCCATTATACAGATGAGGAAATGGAGACTCAGAAAGGTTAAGCAATTTGCTGAAGGCCATTTGGCTAGGATGAAAGAAGGTAGATATTGAAACCTATTCACTGGACCAATAGTTGTTGAAGTCCTTCAGTGTGCCAGGCACAGAGTGGGCAAGAATAACAGAAAGACAGGGTCCCGGAGCGCAGAGAGCTCACGTTTTGGTCGCCTCCAAAGCTGAAGTGTATTCCCGCAGCACCGCCTGATCAGAGCTGATGCTGCATAAACACAAAGATGCTCACCAGCTCCCAGGAGATGTGCTTCCCCCGAGTCGAGAGAAGCGTTCCCCGGTCTCACCTCTGAAAGGGTCCCAGGAAGAACTCTACAGTGTCTTATGTACATACATCAGGTCAAAAGACACAGCCTTCCAAGGCAAAGGCTCTTGGAAAGTTGAGGATGAATTCCTGACAAATATAAAGGGAAGTCACATCATCAACTAGGTTTCACACATGGTGGGGCTCAGAAGCAATGAAGATGCAATCCCAGACTCCAGAGGAAGGCTGCCCCGCGGGAACTGTCCATGGTGACACACCCAGGCCACCACGCTTGACCTCTGGCTGGCTCTGACATCCTGGCCGGGTCTGCCTCCAGCCTTACCCTGCTCTCACTCCTCCCCCTGACCTAAATAATGTCCTGATAGATCATGACCAACACCTAAGGGAGTCACCGGCATTGACCAGCGCCTAACCTCTCAGACCAGCGGACCAGACCCCAAAGCCACAGTGCAGAGGTTCACGCAGGCCACCTCTGCTCCCCCGGCCTATCCCACTTTCCTTGCGTGAGCCTTAAATTAGAAAGTCACTCTCGACTCCTTTGAAATTTTGAGCAATGTAACTGCAGCTGTCCCTGCAGAGAAAGAAACAAAACTAAATAAGATTAGAACAAAAGGACGCTGAGTATGGTCTTCAGGCCTGGGAAATGGAACCTTAAGGGAAAGTTCCAGTCTTGTAGGGAATAGGGCCGGGACCTGGGCTAGTGATCTATCCCCATCCCCCATGGTCCTCTTCACCCTCCTCTGGATGTGCTTTGTGTTACCCCATCCCTCTTTTTTTTGAGCGAGTTTTTATTTATTTTTTAATTAATTTTTATTGGAGTATAGTTGATTTACAATGTTGTGTTAGTTTCAGGTGTACAGCAAAGTAAATCAGTTATACATATACATATAGCCACTCTTTTTAAGATTCTTTTCCCATATGGGTCATTACAGAGTATTGAGTAGAGTTTCCTGTGCTATACAGTAGGTCCTTATTAGTTATCTATTTTATATATAGTAGTGTATGTATGTCAATCCCAATCTCCTGATTTATCCCTTCCCCCCTTCCCTGTTGGTAACCATAAGTTTGTTTTCTACATCTATGACTCTGTTTCTGTTTTGTAAATAAGTTCGTTTGTACCAATTTTTTAGATTCCATGTATAAACGATATCATATGATATTTGTCTTTCTCTGTGACTTACTTCACTCTTATGACCATCTCTATGTCCACCCATGTCACTTAAAGTGAGAAACCCCAAGCAAGGAGTAGAGTGTAAGCCTGGTGTTGTGCAAACTTTTAAAACTATAATTTATAGTAAGAAATACATTTTTCATCACAAACCAATACAGACATATGTGTGTATACGTGTGCACATACATAGCAACAACACAGGGATTCCTGGATCAAAAGCTTTGCAGAGCCACTCTTTACTCCTTGCAATGAACTCTGGTATTTTCTGAATCTGACCACGACTCGTAAACGTGATTTCCTAACTCAAGGTGGAGCATGGCCCTTGGACTGGAAACCATTTCTTCCTGGTTAAGGATATTAACGTACTTATTGTTGGGAGCTGAGTAAGTGACTTATCTAAGCCCCAATGTCCCCATATGTAGAGTTTAAAAAATACAGTTTGGGGGTCCATGTGCTGTTGTGAGAATTAAAGGAGTTAATGCACATGAAGCGCTTAGCGCACACAATGCCTGGAATGATATGTAGTCAATAAATATAAGTTCTTGTCATTATCATTTTATTCTCCAACTGTAATCTCATCCACCTAGAGCAGAATGAGGCCATGCATCCCCTACTTCTCTTTTTTTTTTTTTAATTTAGTTATTTATGCTTGCATTGTGTCTTCGTTGCTGCGCATGGGCTTTTTTCTAGGCTTCATGGCATGTGGGATCTTCCCGGACCAGGGATCGAACCCGTGACCTCTGCATTAGCAGGTGGATTCTTAACTACTGCGCCACCAGGGAAGCCCCCTACTTCTCTTAAAGCAAGTGAGGATCTTATTTATGTCCTTACAAGCACAATGACATCATCATTATTGGCTGATATTGACCTTGCTCTCAGTCAAAACCTCTTAAATCCTTTTAAGCATGCATTGTTCTTTCTCCAGCCCTCTCCCACCCAGCAGGTGAGTTGCGGATGTTTTGAACCTAAATGCGTGCGCCTACATTTATACCAGTCACATCTCATCTCAATGATTTTAGTGTCTCATTCCATCTTGAGACACAGGCTGGTCCCCCAGGCGGCAGAAGCCCTCAGTGTACACTTCGGGAATTATACAAGGGGACCTGGACCCTCCCCTCACCCAGAAAACTCACCAATCATAATCTTCTCTTTCAGAGAGCAATTAACTTGTAGCTTGTCAAGCACAGACAATGATTTTATAGAAGACGGAGGAGAAGTCATTTCCCCCATTTTACAGATGAGAACGCTGTTTCACATAGCGTGGTTAGAACACGTGCGAAAGAAAACCCTGCTAATTAGTGGCAGAAGCTAGATGAATATTTATGTCTCCTGAGGTCTAGTCTAGGAGAGGCGGTAGTGAGTATGTGAGTGACTTACAAACGGCTGGGAATTTCTGGCTATATTCCAAAACCATTCGGGAGTAGTTCTTGGGTTGTCCAAGGCCATCTACTTTTTCTGGCCAGAATACGTACAACATAACTACATACACTGATCAATGACTTTTCTTTGCCTCCCCAGGGGCCCAGCTGTCTGTTATCCCTTTGCCCATTGTCACCACAGACAACTAGTCCCTGGCTCTCCAATCAACACTGCTTAACATTTTTGACCCCCAAAGAAGAGAAAGGAAGAAAACATTTGATGTTCAAAATATCTGAGATCAACCATTTGGAAAGATGACATGCCGCCATAATGTTAGGAGCATGAGCTTTAGAACAGTTGCTGGATTTGACCCCTGGCTCTTATACCTGTCCAGCTGCGTGACTCTGGGCTGGTCCCTAACCTATCTGGGCCTTCACAGCCACGTCTGTAAATAAGAAA
This sequence comes from Balaenoptera physalus, assembly GCF_965194825.1. Lineage (NCBI taxonomy): Eukaryota > Metazoa > Chordata > Mammalia > Artiodactyla > Balaenopteridae > Balaenoptera > Balaenoptera physalus. Next base: position 74,905,968 of record NC_138898.1, read on the forward strand.
TAATAATACTATGTCAAAGGTTGTTGAGAGGATTAGATGATATGAAATATATCAGACACTTGTCTTAGGCTGAGTTCTCCAGAAACAGAGCCTGAGATGGTCTTCTGAGACGGGGAGCTCTCTCCAGAGAAGGGGAGTGAGGGAAGCAGAGTAGGATGAGGGAAGAAAGAAAAGCAAGGATGTGATCTCATCCCAAGACTGGCTTCAGCCTGATCCCACAGGGAGCTCTAGAGCACAGAGATAGTCCCAAATCAAGGCAAGGTGGCCAGCCTGGGTCAGTCGGTCATCAGCTGCTGGCAGGGGCAGGTGAGGTGGGACAGCTGTCCAGCCAAGGGGACAGCTGTGAGCTGTTAGCAGCTGGACAGTGGGTGTGCAGCCAGTGTAGGGTTTCTGCAAGGCACCGATAGCATCTACTACGAATCAGAGCCCGGCAAAATCAGTGTTCATTCGATGGTAGTTATCGCTATTATTTTAAATTGTCCTCACAAGTTCCAGGCTAAGCCAGTTTCACATCCTATAGCAGAAACCATTACAGATCTTAGGCATTTGTTTTTGGTCCCAAGATCTGAAGCAGTCAAGACCCGGTCTGCGGTGATAACCTAATGACAGGAAGAAAATTTCCCTTCTCTGATCTGGAAACCAAATGCCCTGAAGAGTCCCAACATCAGAAACCTCAGAAAACCCTAACAGGATGTTTTGACATATATAGTTCAGGCTTCAGACAACGGCTTCCCAGTGGAAATATGAAATGTGTAAAGAAAAAGGCAAGGTTTAGGGAGTCAAAATGACAGGACAGATCAATTTGAAAAGCTTAACGTGCAGAGCTTGGTATGCAGAGTGATTATGCTGAAGTGACAGGTTTTCAAAGCAGATTTTCTTTGCCCTTTCTGGGACCACAGGAAACGGGGATATTTTCCCAAGTCACTAGGAAAATAGCCTTGTGTCATCTACGCCTGTCATATCTGGGGCCCAGACCTCAGAAGAGAAAAGAGCTACAGATGCAGGTCTAGCCACAGGCAGGCAAGAAGAGAGACCCCAGCTTTATGCCCCCCTCTGTCTCTTGTCTATTCATCTAACACTATCTATATGCTGATGGTTCCTGTGTTTAAGCCCCGGTTGGGCTCTCTCCCATGAACTCCAACCTCAATATCCAGGAGTCTACATAACAACTCCACTGGGATGTCTAACAGGCGTCTCAAAGTCAACACAACAAAGAGGAACTCCTGATGCGCACCCCCATCTGCTGCTCCCACAACTTCCCCATCTGTATAGGGCGCAATGCAATTTTCTCAATTGCTTGGATCAAAAACACCATCTCCCTCATTCTCTTGCATAGCACATATCTAATCTGTCAGCAAATTCTGCTGGCTCTACCTTCAAAATAGTCCCAGAATCTGGCTACATTCAAAGTAGAAGCTGGATTCCCAGAAATGTCCCCCAGGACCCTGCATGATGCCACCCCCTCCTCGCTAGCTCTCTGATTTTACGTTCGACTACTCTCCCCCAGCTCCCTTCACTCCAAATAGAACGGATTCCGTGCTCCTCTTGGATCATGGCAGGCATGCTCTGGCCTCAGAGCTTTTGTCCCTGCTGTTCTCTCTGCCAGGAACACACTTTCTCAAAAACCAGTGTGGCTAGATTCCTTGGATATTTCCTCAAATGCCACCTTCTCCAGGAAGCATTTCCTTCCCTCCCTATTTAAATTGCACCACCATCAGTACATTACTTCCAATTCAGCTTTTCTGCTTTACTTATTCTTTAGGACTTATCAAATACCTTCCTTTTACCTATTTACTTTGTTTTCTGCCTTCACTACTAGACTGAAAGCTCCATCATGTTCCAGAGTTTTGTCTATTTTTACTCACTGCTATGTTCCCAACACCCAAGACAGTGTCTGGTAAATAGTTGACACTCAAGAAATATTTTCCAAATAAATGGATAAATTCACTTAAACCTTTTTTTGCTAAATTGATTCCCATTTTAATGTAAGTAAATTCATTTTTAAAGGAAGTGTATATCTAGACTGTAAACGAACCAGAATCAATACTCATACAGAGAAGTTATCCAGAAAAAGAAATACAGTGAAAAGAAAATGTCATTATTAAATCTAGCTAGATATTGTTGCCAGCCCAAGTCTCTAAGCCTGCAGCATAATCTCTTTTCCAAAAAGGGAGATCAGCAAGTGTTTAAAGACACAGTAACACCAAACCGAGACTGTTTTTTAACTAATCAAAAGAGTCAATAAAGAATTGAAAGATAAATAGCTTTCTAACTCTTTGATTCAATGTTAACTGTTCTTGGGTCTCTGTATCATGTCCCTTCCACCCATAAATATAGAGCGTCCCACACCTCTGGAAGCAATAAAATAGATATTCATGACCTTCCATTTTCTGAGCGTCAATTCCTCCCACAATTTCCACCCTATCTGTCTAGGGCAACTCAATTTTCTCAATTGCTCAGGTCAAAAACAATATCCCCATCTCCCTCATTCTCTTACGTAGTGCATACCCAATCTGTCAGCAAATCCTGTTTGCTCTGCCTTCAAAATATACCTAGAATCTGACCACATATTACTATGTGCAGTATCCCCCTTCTAGGTTGATGGGTGGAGAGGTAGCAAAAGTGGTTGCAAATGAATACTGCCCGGAAGAAATTCATAGGGTGGGTGGGAGGTAGAGCATACGTGCGATTGACATGCACATAATAGAGAGTAGAGTGTTGTAAACTCCACAGGAGATGCTTAGATCGTGTGCTGCAGGACCTGTGGTTCGTTAATGTTCAGCAAATATCTGTTTACATACATACACGCACATCCTCACGAGAAGAAAGTGCTTCTTTGCACACTGATATCAAGGGCTTGGATGTGTGGCTTGCTTTGCCCAATAAGACGTGAGGGGAAGTGACAGTTTGTGAATTCAGAGTCAAGGCCTTAAGAAACATTGCACGTTTCTGCTGGCCCTCTGGGAGCATCCAACTTCTTTCTCGAGAAAAGCATGTCTCAGCCCTCCATTGCCCTTCCAACCTGAAACACGGGGAGCAGGGCTGCCGCCGCTAACCTGCAAGTACCTGGGCAAGAAACAAATGCTTATTTTTATGAGCTGCGGAGTTTGGAGGCTGTTTTTTATACATCATGATTGTGGTGAGAGCTGATTGAGATAGAAACTGACAGGAAGAAGAAATGACTTTGACTGGAAATCAGCCAGGGATATTTCCTGATCAAGGTGACGTTCCAGGTGGGTTTCACACCACACACACCATACCCAAAGCAAACTTACTGGGTTTCAAACCAATGGGGTCTGAGAAGCAAATATCCCCAATAAGACTGTGCCAGGGATGCAAAAACTCCTCTGAAAACTGCTTATGACCTCACAGCCCAAAGAGGCTAAGAAACTACGATAAGGATAAGAAAGAAGGGAAGGGCTTCCCTGGTGGCGCAGTGGTTGAGAATCTGCCTGCTAATGCAGGGGACATGGGTTCGAGCCCTGGTCTGGGAGGATCCCACATGCCGCGGAGCAACTGGGCCCGTGAGCCACAACTACTGAGCCTGCGCTCTAGAGCCTGTGCTCCACAACAAGAGAGGCGGCGATAGTGAGAGGCCCGCGCACCGCGATGAAGAGTGGCCCCCGCTTGCCACAACTAGAGAGAGCCCTAGCACAGAAACGAAGACCCAACACAGCCAAAAATAAATTAATTTATTTATTTATTTATTTTTAAAAAAAAGAAGGGAAAAGAAGAGAAAGCCGATGAGGTTTCGGTTTCTTCCCCCTAAGTATTTGGTTGTCGGTGTTTGCTCTTGGGTGATTTGTTCATTTTGTGTGTTTTTAGGAAAAACCACTCTTCTTCCTCTGCCTGCCTTTTTTTTTTTTTTTTTTTTTAATTTTTATTTATTTATGGCTGTGTTGGGTCTTCGTTTCTGTGCGAGGGCTTTCTCTAGTTGCGGCGAGCGGGAGCCACTCTTCATCGCGGTGCGCGGGCCTCTCACTGTCGCGGCCTCTCTTGTTGCGGAGCACAGGCTCCAGACGCGCAGGCACAGTAGTTGCGGCTCACGGGCCCAGTTGCTCCGCGGCATGTGGGATCTTCCCAGACCAGGGCTCGAACCCGTGTCCCTGCACCGGCAGGCAGATTCTCAACCACTGCGCCACCAGGGAAGCCCTGCCTGCCTTTTAAGCATTAGTCTTCCCTCTTCTGTTCTCACGCCTCCCATTCTTCCTGGAAAATCTGCTGCTGCCTGGGCAGCCAGCACCATGGTGTACATTCTCATGTGCGTGCCCTCGGGAGCTGGTAAGAGTCTGTCCAGATTTGGGTACCACCGAAGGCAGATCCTGAGACAAGGACTCCGCGCAGGGGGGTTGAGAGGTTTCTTTGAGAAAGCAGGAGTGAGGGAGTGGGGGCAGAGTGAGGAGAAAGGCCAACTGACATGTACGCTGGATAGCAGGTGATGCCGTGGGCACCCACGCTCAGTCCCACTGGAGATCCTCTGAGGAACCCCGGAGAATGTTCCTTGGAACTGCCCCCCTCCCAGAGAATGGGAAGTTGGAGGCTTTTATCCACCACCTCTGGTTCTCCTTTGTTTGTTTGTTTGTCTGTTTGTTTGTTTGGGGCCACACTGGGCAGCTTACGGGATCTTAGTTCCCTACCAGGGATTGAACTCCGTACCATGGCAGTGAAAGTGCTGAGTCCTAACCACTGGACCGCCAGGGAATTCCCTCATCCTCCTTTGACTGAGGGTCTCCCCAGCGATGTGAACTCCCCTCCACCACTTCCTGGTGGCAGCTGCCTTGAGCTGACGTGCCTCCCACTGAGGCAGGCACAGAAGAGACACAGTAGCACAAGCTTGGCAGGACGCTGGCCACACCCCCAGCGCTGACATCAGAGGTGCCGAGGGGATGCGGCTCAGAGCACCACACGTGTCTGCTACAGCTGGGAGTGGGAGGGGGCATTTCAGCAGAGGCCTTTCTCCTGAGTGACACACACACACCTCGGATTCAACATGTTCCCAGCTAGGTCAGCATCCGCTCTGCGCGACCCTGCTCCTTCCCTCAAATTCCTAAGCTCAGGGAATGAATAGCTCACCATCTACTCCACTTTTGAAACTTCAAAGGTATCGTCCATTTCTCCCTCCCCCTCACCTATCAAATCAAAATAGGAACTCTGAGTCAGAGTTCGGCTATTCCCTCACCACCCTCCCCGCCGCTCTGGCGGTCACCCTCCCCCTTCACCCCTGCTCTGTTTTCTCACAGTGCCTTCAGGCTCCCAAACGCACTTGCTTACTGACTGCTGAAGTGTCCGTTGTCTGCCTTCCACACCTGGGATATAAGCTCCAGAAAGTAAAACCTTCTCTTCCTGGTTCACCCCTGTATCTCCAGCGCCCAGAACGGTACCTGGTACGTGATTGGTGCTTGATAGGTGTCTGTTGAATGAACAGGTAAGCTGATGGGGAAAGGGGTCCACAAGGCTTGTCTGGTGTCACCGAGGCAAAGGCCAGTTCACCATCACTGGGTCTGTCCCCTTCTGTCTGGCCCCACGTGTATGTGGCATATGGGAAGCATGACATCTGAACCCACCCTTTGGACAGGGAGGAAGCCTACAGGAAAGGGAAGTAAACAATTCTGAGCAGATCATCCAAGCTGAAAAGAAAGTCTGTTGTGATCATTGAGGTTCAATACATAAGTTGTCATTTTTTTCAGCTGTACAATTGCGCATTTCAGTGACCGGCAGGGGAGTCACCAATAGCCAGCACCCCGGCCCCGACCCACTCTGCCTTCTCTCCAGAGCTGCAGCCTCCCTGCCTTGCCCACCAGCTCCTCCATCAATACCAGACCCGGGGGAACGTTTTTCTCTTACTGGTGCAGAAGGCATTTCCTCCCTGAGAGAAGAACATAAAGATTAACTAGGTGAGGAATTTTTCCCTTGGCTCTGAAGCTCAGCACATTTGTCTGATCCAACACAAATTCTCCTGCAGACAGGCTAAATTAAAATACTAATGGACTGCTGTTTTTAAAATATATTTACCAATGATTAACAGCTCGGTAGGTGATATATGTTTCAATAATTTCTTATTACAATGTGTGGAAACCTCAATAAATATTCTCAGGGTAATTAGCGGGTGCTTATTTAACATTCAGTTCTGTTTTCCTGCACACCCAGAAGGGTGTCATTGTGTCAGCCAGGCCCCTCCCTCATACAGAGATGGACCCAGCCCTCGGGAAGTCGCCCTCCTGCAGAGATGTTTGGTTTGGGCCAAGTTATTGCTGAGTAAGTTTTAGGTGATTCGTTGCTATCATTCAAAAAAAGTGCACATAAAAGTTTTCACTTGCAGCTTCTCTGACATTTCCAAAAATCTGGCAATACCCAGCTTTCCCCTGGAGCCACCCTCAGTGGCGCCTGAGTCACAGCCATCCACTGCACCACTGTGTTTATTGAAAGATCAGCCTGGACCCCTAGATATTTACGTTTGCAACTCTGACATGCTCTGACTAATCTTGCATTGAGCCACCCTGAGGGTGATGCCCAAACCCGGCACAAATGCCACAGGCAGAGATGCTAGCAAAGGAGTGGGTGGAGGGCAGCCTCCGAGCAGAGGGGACCAGCGCTCAGGCCTCTCAGACACAGGCCAGCTGGCCCAGGCCACCCACATCCGGCCACTCCCTGGAGCTTCTCTTCCCTTGAACCCAAACCAAGCAGTGTAGAGAGTGCTGGTTGGTGTACAGTCCAGATTCGAAGCCAAGAGGGTCTGGCTCAAAACCCAGTGCCATTAACCACCACTGATTTATTGTCTGGGCAGCTGTGGTGAGTGTGACTAGGTGCCTACCACACGCAAACATACACACAAATACATACACACACACACACATACACACACATACACACACACACACATACGCATGCACATACACATACACACACACACACACACACATACACATACACACACACATACGCATGCACACATACACACACACATACACACACATACACACATACATACACATACACACAAACACACATATAATATACATACACACACACATACACACATATACACATGCACACATACATACACATGCACACACACATACATACACATACCCACACATACACACACATACATACATATACACATACACACAATATATACACACACACACCAACACACACACACATACACACAATATATACACACACATACACACACATATGCATGCACACATACACACATATGCATAAAATATATACACATACACACCAACACACACACATACACATACACACACACATACACACATACACACATACATACACACACACCAACACACACATACACATACAATATATACACATACACACCAACACACACACATACACATGCACACATACACACATACACACACATACATACACATACACACAAACACACACATATAATATACATACACACACATACACATATACACATACACACAATATATACACATACACACCAACACACACACACACACACTAACACACACACATACACATGCACATATACACACATATGCACACACACACACATATACACATGCACACGTACATACACATGCACACACACACATACATCCCAAGCACAGATTTTGTCCAGGGTAGCAAGGTGCTCAGCTAAAACATTAATCTCACCACCTCCTTTGCACATAAAGGCACCAATGTGGCCAAATTCTGACCAGTGGTTCTAGGTGTGAATCCCTGGAGACAGCCTTCCTTCCCCAGTAGCCAGGCAAAGTCTTCCTAGGATAAAACCCTTAGCCCAAGGGCTGTGGGCGCGCTGCTGTGTGCCACTTCCCAGCCTGATCCAAAAACTCCCATACAATCCTCTCACTCTTTTCATCCATCTGAGCGGAGAATGCAAAAGAGTCCAGAGCCTTGGACTGGTGGACATTGGGTCCCTGACAGACTGCATGGAGCAGAGGCTTTGATCAGAGAGATGGGCCAAAGACCGTGGACATAGGTCTCAGCTTTGGACAAGTTAAATGCTGTGTCAGACCAGGAGACCAGGGCCCCTGGTGACACAGTCAGAGGCTACATCACCCCTTCTGTGGAGTCCCTGCCTCTCCGCTCTGTTCTCTCCTTGAGTGAGCAAATATTTTTGAATGGCTAAGCTAACAGTCATGTTAGCCAAGCACATAGTAGGTGCTCAACAAATACTTATGGAAAAATTTTTATTTACTTAAATAAATGAATAGAGGAACAAATGATCTGCATATGGGGTCCATAACCTGCCTTTTCTCCTCTGTAGACTTGGGCTTGAGCTGGGCTAAACGTGTCTCCAGAACCAGACAACAAACTGTTTCTAGAACATTCTTTACTCCTTTGCCATATCCCGCCCCCAAGGGGGGTCTCGGTTAGGGGTTCTAATGAAACGAAAGGAATTCATCAAATCGGGTGAGTGAGTGACAGGATAGCAACAGTGACAACCATCAGGACAGACAACGACAGGCAGAAGAGCTTTGTGGGTAGTCTGGGTAGGACTGCAAATTCGGGAACCTGGCGCTGGAGTGTGAATCCTAACTGAGGGTGCTACAATCCATTCTCCTGCGTCCTCATTTGTAAAGTGGGGGGAATAATGGTATCTACCCCACGAGGTTGCCGTAAGTATTAGGCAAGTTAATGTTAAATGTGAGGAGTTAAATGTTTAGAACTGTATGTGGCTCATCAAAAATTCTACGGAAGCGTTCTCTGCTATTGTTATTGAGAAACTGATTTATGCCAGGCAATCACTGTTACTTCAAGCCATATCTCTCAGAAACCAAATCCGTTTCCTGAATGCCAACAATCAGAAAGCCTTATCAAAGATCTGACTTCAACAAGGACCTACAATATAGCACAGGGAACTATACTCAGTATTTTGTAATAACCTAAATTGGAAAAGAATCTGAAAAAGAATATATATGTATATGTATTATATACATATGCATATACATATATACGCATGTATGTGTGTATAACTGAAACACTGTGCTTTACACCTGAAACTAACACAACATTGTAAATCAACTATACTTCAATTAAAATAAAAAGATCTGACTTCAGAAAACCTAAATGAGAACAGCCATTTCTTTCTGTTTGGCAGTGAGACGCCATTCACCCATCCAGGGCCACAAAATGCTTCAGCTTCTGCCACATCCCCTGCTTTGGGAAACCAAGGATACATTCATCAGAGAGCACAGGAAAAACACTGAGATACCAGCCCAAAAATATCAGCTCCTGGGCAGTCTAGACACACATCTCAGTCTTACTGTTCCCCGGGAATCTGCTGTCCTGTCTTCATCCCAACAGGCATGAAGGTCCCGTCTTGATCCCTTCTTCTGCAGCCCTTGAATAACGGGTACACTGCATGGGTCTTCTAGGACTTCAGAGAGAGCTACTCTGAAAATATAAAGTGCTGAGATCAATGCCTTTTAGGAGTCCCTGGGGAGAGAACTCTGGGGTCCCCAGGAGGTCAGTGCCCCTTTCCCATCCACCATGGCAATCCCCTCCCCTCCCCCATGCCTTCTCCATTAACTGCGAGCCCTGAGCTGGTTAAACAGCTGCAGCTCCTGTGAGACACAGAGGTGTAAAGGCCATTTGTCCAGCTACATGGGGCTGAGAATCTGAGAGAAGCAAATGTCAGGCAAGATCAATAAAGCTCTGAATGGATTGGAGAAATGAGGTTGGAGTCTTGGAGTATATGTTTAGCCAAAGCACTGGAGACTGGGATGGATAACAGGTGATGAATGCCACAGTCAGCAAGTGTGGCAGCCCCCAGCGAGAGGGCAGGGAAGCCAGGCCAGAAGGAAGATATGGAGAGGTGTAAAGAACCTGAGAAGGGGAGACAAAAGATTTGGGTTCCAGTCTGAGGTCACCACTAGTTTACAGTGCAATGAGCACCACCATTCAGCCTGGAGTTAGGATTAGGGTTAGGGTTAGGGTTAGGGTTAGGGTTAGGATTAGGGTTAGGGTTAGGGTTAGGATTAGGGGTTAGGGTTAGGGTTAGGATTAGGGTTAGGGTTAGGGTTAGGGTTAGGGTTAGGGTTAGGGTTAGGGTTAGGTAGGGCAGCATAAAGAGTTCAGGCTCTGGAACCAAAAGTTCTAGGTTCAAATCCTGACTCTACCTCTCACCAATAGTGTGACATTTGGGAAATGACTTAGCCTCTCTGATTTTCAGTTTCCTCATCTGAAAAGTGGGGTTGATAAAAATACTCACTTCATAGGATTGTTGTAAGCATTAAATAAAATCAATGCATGTAAAGCTTTTAGAAGAGTATCAGATGCATAATAAGCATTACTAACATTAGCTTATGTTATTGAAAGCAAAGAGAAAGAGGCAGAGAGCAGGATTGTTCTGGAAGAGAGCTGGCAGGCACAGTGGAGGACCATTCCTGTGAATTTTCCTTATGCGATTCAAGGTACATATCACAGAATAGCTTCTAATTGCCGGTCATTTCCTTCATCCAGTACTCAACAAAGCAACAATCATCTGTACCAAAGTTAGGAGAAAAACTGACTGAGTTGTACTCATTGAGGAAAAACACAATGTACACAAAATAACAGGCATTGTACTTCATGAGCAATTTGATATACTTTTCCAAAATTTTAGCTCTCCATTATTTTCTCCTTACATTCTGGCTTGGGAACCTAATCTCCACGTACAAAGCAACTGTCCAGGTTTCTCTCACCTGCCTACTCTGGAATTTCAACTACCTGGAATGTTAGGTGGAGGGTGATTTTAAGACTTGGTAACCAGGAGTTCTGAGATCGACCAGCGATGTCTGGCATGGGCAGTGGTGGGACAGGTGCCATGTTATGTACGCCTGGTCACGTTAACCTCCCCAGGGGCTTCTACTTCTGAAAATCTAAGAGCTTATGAAACTCACCAGTGGGATGAAGTGTAAAGATGTAGGAGCAGAGAAACAGTAAACTAAGGGCCTGTGTTTAAGTGGCAAGGTCCATCTGATAGAGCCACCGCTGTGCCTAGGATCTGGTGCCTAACCCCACTGCCACAGAGACCTATGAAATCACCTAAGCACAGAGAAAGGAGGTGAGGGTTCTGCCACTAACACACTGTGTGATCTTGAGCAAGTCCCTTCCTCCCCAAGCCTCAGTTTCCACATCTGTAAAATGGGGTTAGATCAACCTTGAAATTTAAGGAAAGGGTCAGATATTATATATGCTTGACCTCGCTTCTGATGCCACAGATTGACGTGACACCACCTTGACATGGGAGCCAAATGTCTGCAGGGGACATGAGAACAGGGACAACATCATTAACCCCATGGCTGTAGGTGGCATATACATGTCCGAGCTCTAGATTTGAATATCGAGTTACCCACTGGAATTTCTTGGCATTCTCAGAGGCATCTGCAATATGATCTGTCCAAAATGAAGTTCTGATTCATAATCTCTGCCAAAACTACTCCTATCACATATTAGTAAAAGTAACCAGCTCCTGCCAAGATGCTCAGTCCAAAAACCTTGGAAGAATACTTGTTGAATGAATGAATGAATGAATATGCATATTCTACACTCGCATTAATCTATTAAAGTTCCATCAAAGTCCACATAAACCCACCATTTGGCACACACTCCTTCCTATCGTGCCCTTCTCCTGATTAATGCCAACACGGGCCCCTCATGGGAGGCTCCATGGAACAGTGTTTAAGAATGTGGAGGCTCCAAACTAAAAATAGAGTTGCCGTATGATCCAGCAATCCCACTCCTGGGCATACATCTGGACAAAACTCTAATTCGAAAAGATGCATGTACCCCTATGTTCATAGCAGCACTATTCACAATAGCCAAGACATGGAAACAACCTAAATGTCCATCGACAGATGAACGGATAAAGAAGATGTGGTATATACGTACATACAATGAAATACGACTCAACCATTAAAAAAAAGAATAAAATAACGTCATTTGCAGCAACATGGATGGACCTAGAGGTTATCATACTACGCAAAGTAAGTCAGAAAGAGAAAGACAAATACCATATGATATCGCCTATATGTGGAATCTAAAATATGACACAAATGAACTTATCTGTGAAACAGAAACAGACTCACAGACATAGAGAACAGACCTGTGGTTGCCAAGGGGGAGACCTGTGGTTTCACTGGGATTAGCAGGTACAAACTATTATATATAGAATGGATAAACAACAAGGTCCTACTGTATAGCACACGGAACTATATTCAATATCCTGTTTTAAACCATAATGGAAAAGAATATGAAAAAGAATGTATATGTATTTATAACTGAGTCACTTTGCTGTATAGCAGAAATTAACACAACATTGTAAATCAACTATACCTAAATAAAATAAATTAAAAAAAAAAAAACAAGAATGTGGAGGATCCAGTCTTCGTATCCAGTCCTGTCACTCACTAGCTCTATAACCTTGAGTATGTGTATGACTTCAATATGCCTTAGTTTCCCCATCTGTAAAATGGGGATGATAATACTAAGAGTGGTACCTTCCCCATGAGGCTGTGATTCCAAGAATTCCATGAATAAATACAGAAATAGCAATAGTTCTCACACTTAGCCACATGTTGGAAACACTGGGAACATTTTTTTTTTTAAATACTGATACCTGGATCCCATGCCCAGAGACTCTGATTTAGTTGGTCCGGGGCCAGGCCCAGGCACCGGGCTTTTTAAACCCTCTCCAGGCAATACTACTATGTAGCAAAGTTGAGAACCACAAGTGCCAACTGCTTGAAACTCTACCTGGCACTTAGAATGCATGAGGCAAGTACTAGCTACTTGTAAGTTTTAGGTAACAGCATACATTTCACTTCCTGCAGGAAGTCTTGTCTGAGTTCCAAGACCACGTTGGGTGCTTCTCCCACCCTCTGCTTCCTCCGTAGCAACACTTATCACCCGGGATTGAAACTGTCCAGTTTCTTGCCCATCTTCCACACTAGACCATGAGCTATGTCCCAACATGTGGAACGAGGCTGGGCGTAGAGTAATTCTCAATAAAACTGGCCAAACAAATCCTCTGGCTCCCTAGATGATCTCAGCCAGCCCAGTGGCTTTCTACACTGTACACCTGACATCCCCAACCTTTGCACCGAACTCAGACTCTGGCACCCAGCTGGCTGCTCGGCATCACCATGTGACTGTTTAGTGGGCATCTCAAGCCAAATATGTCCCAAACTAAACTTTATTTCCATCTCCAAACTTGACTTCTTGCTCAGTCTTCCCATCCCAATTAACTGGCACCTTCACTCTAGAAGTTTCTCAAACCAAAAATCTTGGAGTCATCCTTTCCTCCTCTTGTTCTTTCACACCCTACATCCAATTCATGAGCAAATCACATCAGCTCTACCTGTGAGCCACGATCCAGCCATGACCGCCTCCACCATCACCACACTGTGGCCCAAGTCACTGTCATCTCTCACTCAAAAGAGGACCATATTCCTGTCTCCGTTCTTGACCCCCAACAGTCCATGACAGCACAGCAGCCAGAGAAATCATATTATATAACATGAATAAGACCTGAAACTCCTCTGCTCAAAACTCTCCAATGGCTCCCAACCTCACTCAAATTAAAATCCGAAGTCCTAGCACAGCCTAACATTTCCTGCCTGATAAGCCCCCAGCTCCCTCTTTGACCTTTTCTCCTGCCACTCTCCCATTCGCTCACTCCGCTATGGCCATGCTGGCTTTCTTGCTGCCACTCAAACACACCAGGTCCACCTGTGCTCAGGGCCTTTGTACGTGCCAATCCCTCTGCCTGTAACTCTCTTCCTCAAATATCTTCTTAGTTCGTTCACTCATTCCCTTCTTGTCTTTGCCTAAATGTTATAAGGAGGCCTTCCCTTCAACATCTAATGTAGCCCTCCAACCCCTATCCCTCACCATTGCTCTTGCTCTGCTGTACTTTTTAATCACAGCACTTATCACCCTCTGGCAGAACATCTATTCTTTATTATCTGCCTCCCCACATACCCTATACTAAAAAGTAAGCTGTATGACACAACTCACAATAGCCAAGACATGGAAACAGCCTAAATGTCCATCAACAGATGAATGGGTAAAGAAGATGTGTTACATATATACAATGGAATACTACTCAGCCATTAAAAAGAAGGAAATAATGCCATTTGCAGCTACATGGATGCAAATAGAGATTATCATACTAAGTGAAGTAAGTCAGACAGAGAAAAACAAATACCATAAGATATCACTTACATGTGGAATCTAAAATATGGCACAAATGAACCTATCTACAAAACAGAAGCAGACTCACAGACATAGAGAACAGACTTGTGGTTGCCAAGGGGGAAGGTGGGGGGAAGGAGAGGGATGGGCTAGGAGTTTGGGGCTGGTAGCTGCAAACTATTACATATGGAATAGATAAGCAATAAGGTCCTACTGTATAGCACAGGGATCTATATTCAATATCCTGGGATAAACCATAATGGAAAAGAATATAAAAAAGAATGTGTATATGTGTACAACTGAGTCACTTTTCTGTACAGCAGAAATTAACACAACATTGTAAATCAACTATACTTCAATAAAAAATAAATTTAAAAAAAATTAAGCTGTAGGAGAGTAAGAATATTGCCCATTTGGTCCACTGCTGAACACAATGGCTGGCACCTAGTAGGTGCTCAATAAACAGTGAATGATGTCATCCTTTTGGGAGCCTGGTCAGCTGACATTAGTTGGATGGGAATTCACCTGGCTAGAGGGATTATCACTTAGGCACTGCCAACTCCTTAGAAATAGCAATTGGGTGCTACCTCCCCACCTCACTGAGTAGTAGTTAGTTTCTTCAGGGCGGAGGGGGTACATTTCTCAGGAGATAAGTAGACTCTCTACGGAAGGGAGAAAGGCCTGGCATTTCGTGGCTTTTTCAAAATATTTTCAATAGCAATTTGAAGGCTGTTTGCTCATCTGACATTTATCTTCATTTGGCATGGGAAATTGCTGAAAGCCATAGAGGGGAGGCATCACTTATAAATGTTGGGTGGTGACAAAAGAGACCTCTTGCACGAATCTATCACAAAGGGCAGCTGTAGCCGCTCAGTTCTATGAAATCTGCCCCCATTCTGCTTTGATTTATTCAGCCAGGGTGTTCCCTGATAGCTTGATTCGTTTGAAGAATAATTATCCACTGTGTTATAAATGCCACTCCCTTGTCCCTGGCAAGTTGGTGGCGAGGAGGTTAGACTAGTGACAAGTGATAAAGCATGTCTGATCATTGCTCTCACCCTGGGAGGGGGTGCCAGCTGGGGGCAGGTCACTGGGACCCAGGCGTGTGAGTAGGGGTCAGTGATGTCTGCCTGTATTACTAATGGGGGTGCTTCTCTTGTGTCCGGCATCTCTGAGATTCAGGCTGCCCTTCCAGTCTGTACCTCCCTAGAACGACACCTTCAAGGGCTGTGCTCATGTCAGCACCTGGAACAAAACCTCGTATCGGGGGAGCAGGTCACTGTCACAGGGCTTGTGCCCAGTGATCTCTGTTTGTCCCTCAAAATTCACCCCACCCATTTCTATCTTCTCTGTGTCCCAGGAGCCTAACTACTTTTTCTTTCTGTTGTAGAATCAGCATTCCATTGTAGTTCTAAAGATTTCTGAGCTAGAGTCCCAGAAATTTTTTTTATTGAAGTATAGTTGATTTACAATGTTGTGTTAATTTCTGCCGTACAGAAAAGTGACTCAGTTATACACATACGCGTAGTCTCTTTTATATTCTTTTCCATTATGGTTTATCCCAGGATATTGAATATAGTTCCCTACGCTGTACAGTAGGACCTTGTTATTTATCCATTCTGAATGTAATCGTTTGCATCTACTAACCCCAAACCCCCAGTCCATCCCTCTCTCTCCCTCCCCCCACCCTTGGCAACCACAAGTCTGTTCTCTATGTCTGTGAGTCTGCTTCTGTTTTGTAGATAGTTTCGTTTGTGCCATATTTTAGATTCCACATATAAGTGATATCATATGGTATTTGTCTTTCTCTGTCTGACTTGATTCACTTAGTATGATCATCTCTAGTTGCCTCCATGTTGCTGCAAATAGCATTATGTCATTCTTTTTATGGCTGAGTAGTATTCTATTGTATATATGTACCACATCTTCTTCATTCATCTGTCAATGGACATTAGGTTGTTTCCGTGTCTTGGCTATTGTGAATAATGCTGCTGTGAACATCGGGGTGCACATATCTTTTTGAATTATAGTTTGTCAGAAGCCTAACTTCTATGGTATGCATCAATTAGCTCCCTCGCTCTCTAGTTTAGACTGGGTTTGGCTGCTGGCAGGTGCTCAGAGGCCATCGGAGGGCAGAGTATTTATTCTTCACTTCTTCTAATTAAAGCCACTGGCCCCGGTGAGTGAGCCTCTCCCTTGCCTACAGCTCCCTCTGGGTTCTGGGAAACCTTCCAGGTCTGGGGGTAGTTATGGCTCCCCACTGTGGCTAGTCCCAGAGAACACTACCAGCTCTTGCCGGTTGCCCTTATCCTTGCCCAGGCCTCTCTACATAGCCCCTTCAATAAACTGCCCTCAATTGTCTTCTGCAGTGTGCCTTGTATTTCCTGCCAGAACTCTGAATAACACTGTACCTTTATCACCTGTGAATCCTCTGCACAAGGGGCAGGATGAGCAAACTTGTAATAAGACATGCTTCCCACAAATATTACCGAGCCATGCACTGTACCTGGCACTGTACTGGCTGCTGAGATAGAACTGTAAATAAAAAAACATGGACGTGGACTTCAGACAGGTCCTTGTCAATAAGAGAGACTGATGAGTAACCAAAGAACCAGAGGATGCAGAGGAAGGCAACTCTGGGAAATCAGAGAAGACTTCCTGGAGGAGAGTGACTGCTGGGTGAGAGCTGCAGGATGATCTGGAGTCGGCTGGGGAAAGACAAAGAAGAGTTCTAGGCAGAGGGAAGACGTGGGCTGGTTAAGGTAAAGCTAGCTGCTACAATAGATATACCCCCAAAATCTCAGTGACCTGGCACAAGAAAACTTTCTCTCTCACTCATGGACCATCCAGTGTGATACTCCTGGTCAGTCAGGCTTCCACATGGTCATTCTGGGACCCAGGCTTCAAAAAGAGGGGGTCTGCCCTCCTTTAGAATCTTCTCCATACTATGGCTGACGGAGAAAGAGTAGAGAAGGCGCACACTTTGATCCGGAAGTGACGTGCATCACTTGTGCTCACATTCCATTGGCCAGGACTAGTCACATGGTCCCCCTTAGATGCACAGGAGGCTGGGAAGTTGAGCCCTCAGATGGGCAGCCCCTTTTCAGCAACAATTCTACACCGTGGGGGGAGACGAACATAATTCTTCGGTGGTCAGCTGTCTGCCTCTGCCATCATTGTTGTTGTTTTCCCTTTTCTCTCCCCTGCCCCAGTGATACTGGTTCAGCTTGGAAATGGGCGGAGGTCAGAGGCTGGGGAGAGTTAAAAGCGTCAGCTGAGAGTGACAAGGAATTTGAGAATTCCATTCTCCGGTCGCAGAGACACTTTGACAAGGAGCAGAAAGGAGAGCATCAAGGATGAGACCCCCACTGACCCCACGCTGATGAGCTCAGCAGGGTCCCGCCAGGAAGCCAACAACAGATGCTGTATTTCTTCAGCTTCCCCAGCAATGCCTCCTGAGCTGTAGAGCAATTAAGATAAACAGGTATTGTTCAATGGGGTACTTAAAAGTGAAACCAATTTGACAATCACTTTCTTCACACAGAAGAAATTGGGGAGACGGTTATGTCTGTTCAAAACTCACTTAACCCTCTTGCTGCCTCTTGCTGTGGGTTCTTGTGCTTCCCTCCCCTGCAGACAGCGTTCCCTCAGGGTCCGGGAGTCAGGCAGCCAAGAGTTCGACTCCCAGTTCAGCCTTAGGTGAATCATTTCATCTCCTGGGGGACCTATTTCTCACCTGGGAGATCGGAGAAAATGGTACCTATTTCTCAAGGCTGTTGGGAGGAAGAAGGCAGCCCTGGCACATGGTAGGAGGATAATGAATGGTACCTGTTAGCATTTGTCATACTTAAAGCCACTGAGCCATAGGTTTTCAGCCTGAGGCCACCTCACTGCTCTGGGTAAGACAGCACTGTGGTTAAGAACACAGGCTCCACCATCAAAACAACCTGGGTGACAGCCCAGCTCTGACAATAAGTAGCTGTGCCACCTTAGACAAGTAACTCAAACTCTCTGAGCCTCATTTTCCTCACCGGTGTAATGGCAATGATAATAGGACCTGGGTCGTAGGGTCCTTTTGAGAAAAATGCACAGAAAACACTTAGCACTGTGCCTGTAAGCTCTAACAGAGGCTAGCCATTAGCCATTGCTCTTGTTGGTGTTATCTTTAGAAAAGATAGGCTTTTATCCCTCACCCAACCCCCGCTCCTACCAGATCATTGTAATCCAGATTCTTGCTTCTTCACTGAAGCTTGGAAGGTGGGATTGGGAGGAAATACTTCAACCAGTGATTCTCAACCCTGGTTTCACATTAGAATCACCCAGGGGGTTTTTTAAATGCCTAAACCCAGGCTGCAGCCCCGATCAATAAAATCAGAATCTCCAGAAGTGGGACCCAAGCATCAGAGTTTAAGAAGTCCCCGAGGCGGTCCAGTGTGCCGCTGAGAATTGCTTAGTAAGCATTGTTTCATGTCGGCTGATTTGCATACACAACTCATCAAGCCCTCCAACCATTTTTGGAAGTCAATGTGAATTTCCTCCCATTTAATCGCAGAGGAAACCGAGGCCCAGAGCAGTGAAGGGACATAAATGGCAGAGGTTGTTATCGTCATCCGCATTCCAGAAACGAGAAAACCAAAGCCGGCCTGAATGGTCCCTGCTCCCCACGGAGATAGAACCCATCATTGCATTTGTGCACGAGTCACACAGTGGCCATCAGCCAGGTGGCCAGTGGCCTCCCATCGATGGAGTGGCTTCAGTGGAGGAACATGGCATTGCAAAAGCCCCCAGGGGATTCTAGCGTGCAGTCCTGGGAGGAAAACAGAGATTTTGTTCTTTGCATGGGCACTTAAGCCCTTCCCCTCCACACTTTGGTTTTGAAATCTAGCAAGTGAAAGGATAAATGCAAAGTAGGATTCTGGATTAGATCCTGGAACAGAAAAAAAAAAAAAAATTAGTGGGGAAACCGGTGAAACGTAAATAAAGTCTGCAGTTTAGTGGATGGTTTATACCCATGTTAATTCCTTAGTTTTGATAAATGCACCACGGTTAGGTAAGATATTAACATTAGAAGAAGCTGCATGGAGGGTATTCAGGAACTCTCTTGGATCATCTTTGCAACTCTCTGTAAAATCTTAATAAATAAAAGGCTGGCATTCCATAAGCTTCCAGACCCCTTGGCATGATATCCCCAGGAATCATGCAAAGCAGCAGCCCTGTGCTAAACTAGGTCTCAGGTCCTTCCAGCCACAACGCTCTCCCACGACCATAACACACACAGAAGAGGGAGGTGAGCTGTGCATCCACGCGCCCACCGCTGTGCTCATGTGAGCGGCCCGTTAGGTCATGCCAGGAAGGTACTGCGAAAGCCTTACAGACCTTTCTTTTGGGGGATTTAACTGGTGTGTCCAGCATTCTTCCACCTGTGGATTTCACTGCAGCTGCTTCTAAATAGCATTTGCAAGACAAGCCGAGGACCAGGGTTGCAGGGGAGTCGGGGGAGATGACCCAGGATGGACCCTTGTTACGGGCTGAGTTGTGTCCCCCACCCCCAAATTCATATACGGAAGCCCCATCCCCCGGTACCTCAGAATATAACCGAGACAATTAATGTTGTGATGGTTGGTTTCAGTCATGGTGACCAGGGAATGGTTACAGAGGGACAACTACCCCATGCCTCCTGGCCGCTGTGGTGGCAATGTTCGCACTTGCTATCCCCAGGAGGAGCCGGGGTAAGGGAGGGGTCCCTTGGATTAGTGGACCAGCCCCGCCGCGTGCCTGGACCCCACTCAGTGCCCCACAAAGGGACGTCAGCCTGCAGTGAGGCTCCCAGGGGAGCCTAATGACCAGATGGGGACCAGCCCAGAGAGTCACAGGGCTAGATTTGGGAGGCTGAGGTCACACCAGAATTGCGAACACTGCCAGAAAAACTAAGACCGTGTCCAAGGATGCGGACACAGATGAAGAGAATGCAAACACAGCGATGTTTGGGGGAAGGCAGCCAGAGTTCCTCAGCCCCTAGAGATTCAAAACTGGGGCTGCACATCTGTGCCAGCACCCCCTCCAACCCATGATGATAATTTACGGAGTGCCTGCTAAGGGCCGGGGGCTGTGTAGCAATTCTGCATTCACACAGAACTCAACCACATCTCAGCCCGTTCTTGCCAAAGCACTCTAAATCAAAGCCCATTTTACAGACACGGAAAATTGAGGACACGGGATAAAGAGTAACTTGTTCAAGGCTGAGTGGAGGAGCCAAGATGGGAACCCAAGTCTCTCTGACTCCCAAACTCAAGCTGGCCCATAAAATCCCCAAATCTCCCCAAGGCTGGGCTAGTCTGGTTCAGGGTGCGGGCAGCAGGCAGGCAGCTAGGCAGAGCCAGGCAAGGTGGGCTGTTGCCCTCGGCGTCTGTCCCGGCACCTGGAGGCTGGGTCCCACTTCTCCAGGTGGGAGGGAGCAAGGGGAGGGGGGCAGGGTGAGAAACGGCAGGTGGCCACACTGCTTGGTGTGGGCCCTGGCGACAGGTGGGGTAACAAACACCATGACAGTGTGACAACGTTGGCGGTAATTGCTTCTGCCACACAGCGTTTCGGGCTGCGACATGACTAACGGGGCTGCAGGTGGCATGACAAAGTGCGGAAATTATTGAAGATTGAAAAGCACAGCGGAGGGAATGGCCGTGTTCTGCAGTAATTACTTCCCCCCGTGGGAGTAATAAGAGAAGTCGCGCCCACGCGCTGGAGCTGGGAAGGGCTCATCAGCTGCTGCCCCTCCTCCTTCTCCCCAGCTCCCGGTCACCTCCTCAAGCTGGGAGGGGCCCCTGCCATTCTCTGAGGCTCTTGACATATTAAAAAAGTACAAGGATGCCCCCAAAAATCTCACAAGAATCACGGCCCATCTCCAGTGAACATATTAACATTTTAACACCCTCAGGGAAAAAAAAAAAGGCAAAGCAATATAATTATACTTTTCATAAGGTAATTATGGGAGTTCTAAAATATTATCAATTCCATGTTCCCTATGGGTAGTGAGGTCCAGGTATGGGACATACATTTAAAGTTGGAGAATAAATGACATTTTTCAAACCTGTTGGTCGATCTCTGAATGTAATGGTATATAAGTCTTCTTTGGACGTGATGTCAGAAATTTAAATTATATTTCTCTAACAAAAATACGTGTGTGTGCAAATAAAACTATCTATGAAATGAAAACAGATGCAGAGATATGGAGACCAGACTTCTGATTGCCAAGGGGGAGGTGCTTGGGGGGAGAAATAGAGTGAGATGCTGGGGTTAGCAGATGTAAGCTATTATATATAGAATGGATACACAACAAGGTCCTGCTGTATAGCACAGGGAACTATATTCAATATCCTATGATAAACCATAATAGAAAAGAATATGAAAACAGAATGTATATATACATATAACTAAATCACTTTGCTGTACAGCAGAAATTAACACAACATTGTAAATCAACTATATTTCAACTTAAGATTTTTAAAAAATACGTGTGTGTGTACACAAGTGTGTGTCTACACACCAGCATTTATTATGTGTCAGGAAGAGCTCACGACAGAGCTTTGTAAGTAGTAATGTATTTAAATTTCATAACAATCTTAGGTACTGTCATCACCCCCATTTTCCAGATGAGAAAACCGAGGCAGAAAAGGGCTGAATGACTTGCCCAAGGTCACACAGCCACTGAATGGCAGAGCTGGGGTTTGAGCTCAGGGCATCTGGCTATAGTGCGTGTGTTTGTAACCCCCATGATGGGTGGATCGTTAAATCTTTTGGGAATGTGAGGTCTCGGTCACCTGGACCTCCTAATCCTGCTCCACCAGAAATAAGACCTAGGCCCTGTGGGTCAAGAATATTCCCTCAAAGAATGGTTGCATCATTTTGTCATCTACATGAGCAGCAGACCCTGAAAAACCACCTGGCCTCACAGGCTGAGCACCGCCCAGCCCTAGCCCTGCAGCAGCGGGTCCCAAGATGCTCCCAGGAGAGGCAGTTTTCAGGCTGCCCCAACCTCCTAATAGCTCCTGCCTGTTCAGCCTGATTGGACCCAGCATGCTGAGGCAAGACTGCAAATTCCCATTCACCCACTGGAGGGGCCCTTTGACAACAGCGCCAACAGGAATTAATTAGGCCTGTGACAGCCCGCAGCTCGGGACAGCTTCCTGCAGGTACCAGCTCAAAAATCCTCCCCAGAGAGCTCTTTCTCCCCCAGCATGCTTATCACGTCACCCTGTTTTATTTTCTTCATAACACTTACTGAAATCTAAAATTTTCCAATCTGTTGAATCACCTCTGCCTATTGCTTGTGTGTCTCGGTCCATCAGAATTTAAGCTCCGAAAAAATCCTACATCCCTAGAACCTAGTGGCTGGCACATAGTAGGTACTCAATAAATATTTGTTGAACGAATGAATGAGTGCTGAGGGGCCAGCATCAGCGACATTTCTGGGGGAAATTTCTGGGGTCGGTTATTCTATAAATTCACGTTCTCCAAAACAAGCCACCTACCCAACAAGTTTTAAGTTACCATGTTGACAGAACTATTGTTAAGACCGTGGTGAAAAGAACTTGAAGGATCAGTATGAAGGCTAGAGTGGGTCTGTTTAACACAAGAGTGAACTGTAAATAATCAGACCAGGAGAAAGTAGTCAAATAGAAAAAAGTTTTTGTTTGCTCACTTCCACCAAATAAGAGTCTAGGTCCTGGGATCCTGGTCCTGCACACACAACACTCCCTCCTCCAGCTGCCCAGGCTAAACTTCTGCCCACATGCTCACTCTTGGAGGTCACCAAAGAGCAGAGGGGAGGGACAAGCTCCATTTACGCTGCCAAAGAAGGGGGCGGGTGAGGGAGCATCTCTCCCCTGAACACCTACTGTGTGCCAGACCCCGCTTGAGAAGTCTGCACCTTCAGTATCTTGGGTTTTCATCCCATAACTATTATGATTCCCCTTGTACAGATGAGAAAAGTGAGCTCAGAGAAGCCTCATAATTCATCCAATTCACACAGCGAATCGGGGGAGGGACTCAGGCCCACTTGGTTCCCCACAACTTCATCACACTGACACTGCAGGGATTAGGGGGTGTATATCGCCCTTCTTGCTACACAACTATATTCACGTCTTATCCCTGCTGTAACGATTACCACAAACTTAGTGGCTTGAAGCAACACAATTTTGTTATTTTCTAGTTCTGGAGGTCAGAAGTCCTCCAGTGATGGTGGCTGTGTTTCCACGGGAGGTTCTAGGAGGAAAATCTGTCTCTCTGCCTTTTTCAGCTTCTACAGGCTGCCTGCTTTCCTTGGCTCGTGGCCTCTTCCTTCATCTTCAAGGACAGCAGCCTAACAGCTTCAAGTCTCTCTCTATCCTCTGCTTTTGTCACCACATCACCTTTTCTGACTCCTTCTCTCCTGTCTCCCCCTTATAAGGGCCCTTGTGATTACATCGGGCCCACCCAGATAATCCAGGATAATCTCCCGTCTCAAGATCCTTCACTTAATCTCACCCACAAAGTCCCTTCTGCCACGTAAGGTCACATATTCACGGTTTCCAGGGTTAGGATGTGCACATCTCTGGAGGACTATCATCTGTCACAACGACTTTGAAGATCCCATCACCCCAACCCCCATCACAGTGGGGAGGTAAGACATGGCTAAATATCGGTCCTATAATATTAAAAAAGTATCCATGCCAAAGAAAGAGTCAGATAAAGTACGGATGTAAGGGCTAGAGGGAGAAACTTAATAACACCAATGGCCCTTACTTAGTGCATGCAAGGCACTGTTCTGAGCTCTCTCTATAGTTAACTCATTGAATTGCAAAAACAACTCAGTCAGGTAGGCACTATTGTTATCCCATCTTACAGATGAGGAAACTGAGGCACAAAGCAACTAAGAAATTTGCTCACCCCAGCTAGTATGTGGTGGAACTGGGATTTGAACCCAGGCCCAGAGTCTTAACCACTCTGCCTTGGAGCTGCCCCCTCACATGGGTATCAACCCTCGCCTGCACATAGTATCTATTTTTAAGAGTCCCTTCTTGCGATAACGCAGCTTCCATTGATTGGGGCCTCATCGTGTGCTGGACTGCGGGGCTGTGCTAAATTCCTTGAGTGCGTTCTTTCACCTAATCCTCCCCGCAATCCCGGATCCTGGGATTCCCTCCCTCTGTAGTGATGAGATAACAGAGAACCAGAGGGATGAAATAAGCAGCGATAAAGCCAAAATTGAACCCTGGGACTTTAAAAATCCAGGCTGTTACCACCAGAGCCCCCCTGAGACCAGGTGGATTGCAGAGCATTAAGACAAGGCTCCCAGTGGAGCCATCAGCCTCCCTACCCACCCCAGAGCCCGCTTTGCCCTTCAGCAGTGGTCCAGGGGCGGGGGAGGCAGTGTCAATAATGTATGACATCCGAGAGATAAAGCGTATCCATAAACGCTGCTGGCAGAAGCTCATCAATGGTGCATAGGGGCTTTATGTTTCCCAGCTCAGATGAAGGCAGTTCCTTGTCTTGCCTTGGGCCAGCATAAAGATGTGACCTGCAAAGGTTGCATTTCTCTCCAGAGAGAGCCCCCCGCCCCAGCTGATGGGGCTGGGAGGGCCACAGTGACATGTAAGAAGCATCCCCACTATTTCCCCCTCCCACCCAAGCTCAGCCAAGCCCCGCTCAGTCTCATGGCAGTTTCCCATTCTGGGTGTTATATCCCCCAGTGATTTAAAACTGCTGATAGAATTCAGCCCCTGGGATAGAGCCCCGTGGCTCTGGATTTGGGGATCCCTGCAGGGTTAGGATTAGGGTCTCTGGACTTTCAGAATGAAGATCCCAACCCAGACGTACTTATATTCATTCATTCACCGAAAATGCATTGCGCACCTACTTGGTGACACCCTGCTCTAGGCACTGGTGATGAATGATAATCAAGGCAAAGCCCTCCTCTTAGAGATCGTTCCAGAGATGGGGCGGCACACAGCACAAGAAGCTTCATAATAATGTCTAAAAGTGGACGTTTAGGAGCAGAGATAGGGTGTTCCTGTCCAAGGTCACCCACGTTATGAACCACAGAGCTGGTCTCAGAACCAAGTTTGCCCTCTAAACCCTTCATCTTTTAAAGGTTACTGACTTGAAACCCCTGTAGTGGATGAGAGCCAGGGTTGGTTGGAAATCAGAAAATGCCTTAAATGTAAATCTCAGGAGGCAATTGTATGTGAAGGGAACATCTGAAGTTATCACAAATCCCGGCACATAGTAGGTTCTCAAAAAAATATTTACAGAAGGAAGGGTGGAAGGGAGGCAAGGAGAGAAGGAGGGAGGAAGGAAGGTGGGAGGAGGCTTAATTTCAGAGGTCACTGTGTTTCCCTGCTGAAAGAGACAGTGAAGCTGACAGTTTTATTGTTCAATTGTTTCATATGGATTTTGAATAAAAAATAAATTGGCTTCTTTTAAAGAGGACAATCCTGAAAGCCTGGGAGACCAGTGGTGAGTCATGCGTGACTGCCCTTGGCAGCCTTCTCACAGGGAGAACTCCCTGTTTGCAGGGGGGGAGGGGGTGGGGGTGGGGCTTAGAGCTCAGCAGGGGTGGGAATGACCTCCAGGCTCCCCTACCAGGGTCCCAGGGGAGGAAAATGGCACGTGGAGGGACCTTCTCTACTCTCTCTCCCTGCTCACCGTTTGCAAATAACTGCCCTGAAGGCGGGACCCCGGGTCAGTGCATGGCCCTTCTGTCTGTGTGATCTGCCCCAGACCTGGTACCCACTGCCTCCTACTCACTCTGGGATCTTGGGCAAGTCTCTTCCTCTCATTTGTAAAATGGGCATAAGAAAACCTCCCTCCCAGGACTACTGTGAGAATTAGGTGAGACGTGGTATGTGGAGCATGGAGCACAGAACCCGCCTTGTAACAGGTATGATCACTAATATATGATGGGATTTAACAGGGATTAAATGGTTCTCAAAGGTACAAAGGCCACCATCTTCACCAAGGAGAGAGGAAGAAGGAATAAGTAAAGGAGGGGAATGGAAGGCACACCCAAGAACACTTGCTCACCTTGAAAATGGATGGAGGGACACCTTTCCCATAAAGGTTTATTTGCCTTTTTTTTTTTTTTTTTTTTTGAGGGCAGGAGGCCGAGAGTTATCCCCGAGAGGGCAGTGGGTAGAAGGAGAAACCCAGAAGTCAGCCAGGGTTCTTTCAGTTATACTTGAAAGAAACGAACTTAAAATGGTTTAATTGAGTGAGGGAAATGTATTGGCTCAGGTAAATTTGAAGGTTGGCTTCAGGCATGGCTGTATCCAGGTACCAAAGGATTGTGTCAGGAACCTGTGTCTCTCTCTGTGTTGCTGTCACCTTCAGGCAACTTCTCCCCTATAAATGTGCCCAGTAGCATCTCCATGCTTTCCTTCTCCCTGCTCAGTAACCCTGATGGAAAGAGAACCTCTCTTCCAATAGGTTCTGTACCAGTCTCAGCAGTAGCTTCCATTGGCCTGCCTCAGGTCACGTGCCCACCCCTGAACCAAACACTGCAGCCAGCATGGGTGGCATGCGCCAGTTGGTCAGGTATGGGTCATTCACCAACTCTTGGGACAAGAAAGTAGCGTTAGTCCCACCTGAACCAATAGAATTTAGAATGAGAAAGACGATTTCGCAAAGGAACACCAGGATACTGTTTCAGAAGATGGAGAAATGGCTGCTGGGCAGGTAACAATGGCAGAGGTACGCACACCTCAGAAGGCTTTGCAGCCCCAGGCTGCAGTGTGGAGGGTTTGCTTGGCCCTGAGGCCCACCACTACCTGTTCTCATTTCATTCTCCAGCTCTGTGTAACACCAGATCCCGACCTGGAGGATCCAAGCCCCTCCCCCATTCCCCATCCATGTGCGGAGGAGAGGCTGACAGCCCTCCCATCCCAGGCGTTGAATACAAGCCTCCCATGGCCCAGCAGACAGCTGGTGGCCAATATAAATTAATTCAATGCTTGTCACTCAGTCCCTGTTAATCGCCTTGGACACTCTGGCTTTGTCCTGCTCAGCTCTGGGGTTGTATTTGTTTCTCTGAAGCTCTTCTTGCCTTTGTCCTCCACGTCAGAATGTTGCTGTTTCCTTGGACCTGATAATGGTTGACCTCTGCATTCTCTAAATTGTGACCTGCACTCACCCCTGTGGCACCTCCTGAAATCATTTCTCCGAAACTTGCACTGAGACCCCACATCTACTGGACATGACACTCCCCGACTCACACCCAAAGAAGGATTGACCCCTGTGAGATAAAATATATATATATGGTGGCGTCTGCCTCTGGTTCCTGACACAGATCTCCTAACACCCTTGGAATTTCCTAAGTGAGGAGCACCATTAAAGAGTCTTTTGTTATGTTAATGAGGCGACTTTTAGACATTTCCTAAGGATGGGGGCTGGTTGCCGGGAGAACCAACTGTGTGATTAGAGGGTTGGAACTTTCAGCCCCACCCCCAGACCTCCAGGGAGGGGAGAGGGATTGCAGGTTGAATCAATCGCTAATGGCCAAAGATTTAATCGATCATGACTATGTAAGGAAGCCTCTATAAAAACTCAAGAAGGTCAAGGTTTGGAGAGCTTCCAGGTTGATGGACACGTGGAGATTGGGGGAGAGTGGTGGGATCAGAGAACATGGAAGCTCCGCGCCCTTTCCCCATGCCTTGCCCCGAGCATCCTTCCATCTGGCTGTTCCTCAGTTATAAAATATCCTTTTATAATAAACCGATAATCTAATAAGTAAAATGTTTCTCTAAGTTCTATAAGCCACTATAGCAAATCAATTGAACTGGAGGAGAGGGTCCTGGGAACCTCTGACATATAGCCAGTGAGTCAGAAGTACAGGTTAACAACATGGACTTGTGATTGGCATCTGAAGTCCAAGGAGGTTATTGGAACCTCCAATCTGTGAGCTGATTGATAACCACCTGGACTTGTGACAGTCATCTGAAATGGCTGTGTCGGGGCATGTGAAGGTGAGTGGGAGTGTTGTAGGATGGAGCCCTTAACCTGTGGACTCCGATGCTACCTCCAGCCAGATAACGTCAGGATTGAGTGGAATCGTACAACACCCAGCTGGTGTCCCGAGAATTGCTTGGTGAAGGTGTGGGGAACCCCTCTCCCCACACTGAAACTGAATGCTCAGAACCTACTTAGCCCCTAAGGACCAGAATTAGTTCTGAGGCCCCAGCAAACGGCCTTCCATAAAGCCAGCTCCAAATCATTATTTTTATCATTTGCCATTTGCCACTTGAAACATCCTCACCCAGTTCCAGAAATTTTTCCAACAGGCTTACGTATCCTTTAGAGTAATGCTAGCTGATGTAACAAATAACCCCCCCAAACTTCAGCAGCTCACTCTAACAGAACTTTTTTTCCCTCCTATATGTAACAGCCTGATGTGGGTGTTCCTGGATACCGGTAACACCGTATTCAGGGAATCAGCAGCCCAGGCTCCTTCTCCCTTGTGGCTCCTTCCCCATCGTGGATCCTTCCATTTCATGGCTCCACCATCCCCTAGGTCCTCAGAGTCTTCCAGTTCCCACCAGCCATGGAGAAAGGTAAAACAGAAGGCTCAACCTACATCTTAAGGTCCCAGCCCAAAAGGGACCGTTATTAGGTCTGCTCAAATTCCATTGGTGAATCCAGTCACGTGATCATGCCTGGGAGCAAGGGAGACAGGAAAATGAAGCAGTTGCTTCCCAGCGACAATCCCATACTATGCAAAGGCGAACAGAACATGCATTTCTCCAAGGTAACAGGCTATCCATGCCACGGCTTCACCTTATCATTTATCATTAGTCACTAACCATAGGTGAATTGCTTTTTAAATGGATTTACGTTGTGCAGAGTCTCCGTGTATTAACATCCACCTTTCAGTTCCCCGGTTATGATCACCGTGTTAACCAACATTGTGTAGCCTGCAGCAAATCAAGCCATTGACAGGTTCCACTTGGGAATCCCCTGGAGGTCTGAGTAGTTGGATCCTGAGGCGCATCGACGGAAAAGGATTCTTGCAGTGAAGCTGGGTCACAGGGATTTCTATTTTCCACAGTACACAAAGGCTTCATTTGACATAAGTGAATGTCCCAAATATATCCCTTTCAATTAGAGATTAAAACTCCCCAAACCCATCTCTCCCTTAGAAAATCTAGTAAAAAGTGGCATTTTGAGTGTGTCACTTATACAGACTCCCTGGGGATGGAGCAAGAGCATATCCACATGAATTACCACACAGTGCCCAGTGTGTCACAGGCTTTTTGGAAATGTGTCAGGCAACGGAGATTGAGGTCTTTGGTCTGGCCAGGCGTTGGATGGTCACCTAGAACAGCAGCAGGAGGACACGGGGTTAAGAAGCCAAGCCAAGGGCTTCCCTGGTGCCGCAGTGGTTGAGAATCTGCCTGCCAATGCAGGGGACACGGGTTCGAGCCCTGGTCTGGGAAGATCCCACATACCGCGGACCAACTGGGCCCGTGAGCCACAATTACCGAGCCTGCGCGTCTGGAGCCTGTGCTCCGCAACAAGAGAGGCCGCGATAGTGAGAGGCCCGCGCACCGCGATGAAGAGCGGCCCCCGCTTGCCGCAACTAGAGAAAGCCCTCGCACAGAAACGAAGACCCAACGCAGCCAAAAATAAATAAATAAATAAATTAATTAATTAAAAAAAAAAAAAGAAGCCAAGCCAAGCTCTAAGTTCCCAGATCTACCTCTTATTCAATCTGTGACCTCAAACACATCACTCAATCATGCTGAAAAATGGGAATAACAATATGACCTACCTCCTAAGAGTGCTGTAATTATCCAATGCCTGTAAAGTGCGTAGCAGAGTGCCTGGCACGTGGCAGGCATTCAGTAGCTATTAGCAGTTGTTATTCTTCAGAGTTCATCTTATGAAAAAGTCATATGTCTACTGATTTACATCACCTGGCTTCAGAACGTGTTGGTTCAGGATTGGTTAAAGGAAACAGCTTTGGGGACCACTGGAGTAAGAAAGGCCAAGGAGCAGAGGGGGCTGCCTGAACCCTGTTCTGAGGAGTCCAAACACCTAACAATAGGCACTGGCAGTCCTGATGGCAATGAAGTCAGAGCCAGGCTTTGTGTGGACAGAGACAATGCCCTTTAGGACCCCAAACTAAACACTGAGCCAATAGGTCAAATAGGAGAGGAACCATGAGTAGTAACTTACACACCTGCCCCAGCCTCTTCTGACCATACGTACCACACACTCACACACACACACATACACACACACTCAGAGCAAGCACTTACTATAGCAATTCCACTTCTGGGAATTTTTCCACAGGAAATCATTAGATTGCTGTATAAATATTTATGAACAGGGATAGTTACAGAACTGGAAACAACCTAGATATCCAACAATAGGGGATCCATTCAACAATAATGGATAGCTCTTAGCATTATGCATCCATTAAAAACAGTGATGCAGATCTCTATTTATTGACACAGAAAAACAGTCCTGATTCAGCATTTAAAGGAATATCAGACTGAAATAAGCTTCTTGATTACAAAAGCATTTAGATAGCATTTACCATGTACCAAGAACTATACCAAGGACTTTACATATATTAACTCAGTTTACTGCTCACACCAACCCTGTGACTCAGAACCTACACAACAATAATGCTGACAAGCAAACAGCAAACTCTGGGTCCCTGATGGCATCTTTGAGCTGTGCACTCGCTTGGGAATACCTATACATTTTTCTTCTCTTTTTTTTTAAATTTATTTTATTGAGGAATAGTTTATTTACAATGTTGTGTTAATTTTCTGCTGTACAGCAAAGTGAGTCAGTTATACACATAAATACATTCTTTTTCATATTCTCTTCCATTATGGTTTATCACAGGATATTGAATATAGTTCCTTGTACTATCAGTAGGATCTTGTTGTTTACCCATTCTACGTATAATAGTTTGCATCTACTAATTGCAAACTCCCAATCCTTCCCTCCCCCCAACACAAGACTGTTCTCTATGTCTGTGAGTCTGTTTCTGTTTCACAGATAAGTTCATTTGCGTCATATTTTAGATTCCACATATAAGTGATATCATATGGTATTTGTTTTTCTCTTTCTGACTTACTTCGCTTAGTATGATATTCTCCAGGTCCATCCATGTTGCTGCAAATGGCATTATTTCATTCCTTTTTATGGTTGAGTAGTATTCCATTGTATATATCTACCACATCTTCTTTATCCATTCATCTGTCGATGGACATTTAGGTTGTTTCCATGTCTTGGCTATTGTGAATAGTGCTGCTATGAACATAGGGGTACATGCATCTTTTCAAATTAGAGTTTTCTCCAGATATATGCCCAGGAGTGGGATTGCTGGATCATATGGCAACTCTATTTTTAGTTTTTTGAGGACCCTCCATACTGTTTTCCATCATGGCTGCACCAGTTTACATTCCCACCAACAGTGTAGGAGGGTTCCCTTTTCTCCACACCCTCTCCAGCATTTGTTATTTGTAGATTTTTTAATGATGGCCATTCTGACCAGTGTGAACCTATACGTTTTTCTTGTTTCAAATAAATAAACAAACCCCAATATATTTAAGCCAGTGTTAGTTTCCTGTTCATTGCAGCCAGATGCAATCCTAATTCATATATTTGTAAATGGCAAGAATGGGATCTAACCACTCTTGCAAAGGTGGCAGTGCAGAGCCAAAGCACAAAAGGAGATGTGAGAAGATCAAATTTCTCTGGGCTGCCCTGGTCCAGGGCAATCTTCTGCAGGGATGCAATATCTGTCTTCCTCCTGGCCCAGCACAAGCACCTGTCACTGCCATCTTTTGCTCCATCTTGCCAGCTGGCCCGCCCCCAAGACTACACCCAGGAGTCTGGGGAAGCCAGGACACTCCCCAGGGTCATTCCTCCCTAAGCTCATGGCTCTGTCAGGTTCATTGCCAGAAAGACACTTTGCATCTCTTCTGCTCATTGCAATTCAGTCACGTCAGAGCAGCCCACAGGATCCGAATGCAATTTTCTCATTGAATTATGCTAAATCCTTCAGGGAAGGAGGCGAAATTATTTAAAACCTATAAAAACTAAAGCAACATTCTGGCTCTATATTTTAACGTTCTGATCATTATTTAGAGTTAACCTTTTCTGCCGCTAAATCACAAACCCATTTTGCTGTATATCAGGCAGCACGGGCCATAAGGCATGGGAAAAGAGAAAACCACCCAGGCAAAGAGAAGACCTGGGGATTGCTCCTTGGGCTCAGGCAGATAATAGAAAATGAGGTGGCATTTTGCTCTTAGAAATCAAAAGTATCAGGACTTGACTCATTGAAGCAGCAGAAAAATGAATTGTGGCTGTGTTGTTATAAATATTAGAGCAATAGATTAGGGGTGAGGTGTGTTTCTGTGGAATAATGCATTGAGTGGGGATGAGAATTCATGCGTCAGGCAGACGAGGAATTGAATCCTGTGCCTGGGATCTCAGGAAATTATTTATTCCCTCCATATATAAGATGAAAATAACTCATTCAATTAGGAGGTAGGTACTATTATTTATTGTTATTTTTTAAGTGGAGGAAACAAGGCAGAGAAGTCTCAGCCTATGAGGTCAGAAATGGCAAAGCTAAGGTCGATTTCAGGCTGGTGGCTTCAGGGACAGGATTGGTCTGCAGAGTAAATAGATATTCATTATCTTCTTTATTGCTTAGGACAGTGCTTGGCATATAGTAGGTTCTCAGCAAATGCTGAATGAATAATTTGTATAAGTGTGCATTTATAATCAAATACATTTAATTTGTATAAATAAGTCACATCAATAACCTTCTCAACGCACCAGTCTAATTCCTGTTTATCATTTTTCCATAGCAGGCTATACTGAAACCCCAAAACTGATTGGATGCCCCTTATTTGATGCTCTTATAGCAGCACCCTGTATTCTTCCTTCATGGCATTTCGATACAATTAATTATCCATGTGATTAGCTGGTTCATATGCAACTTCCACTCCAGCCCTGTGGGTTTTACAATTGCAGGGACTGGGTCTTTCTCATTCACATCCCCAGCATCTGGCACGGTGCCTGATAGGACATACGCAGCCGTTCAGCAATGTTGATTGGGTGTTTACTATGTGCCCGGCACTGTTCCAGGCACTGTAAACAAAGTCCCTGCCCTCTCGATTCCAGTGAATCCAGTAAATAAGCAAACCAGTAAGTACTTAGTATATCAAAGGATGTCTTAGTCTGTTTGGGCCACTATAACAAAATACCATAGAGTGAGTGGCTTAAACAACAGACCGATCTCTCCCAAAGAACCAGTTTCTCAGTTTTGGTGGTTGGGAAGTCTAAGATCAAGGTACAGGCAGATCTGGTGTCTGGTGTGAACCCTCTGCCTGATGACCATCTTCTCATTGTATCCTCATATGGCAGAGAGCAGAGAGAGAGATCCTGTGTCTCCTCCTCTTTTTATATGGGCACTAATCTCATCGTGAGGGCCCCACCCTCATCACCTCATCTAAACAATCAGTTCCCAAAGGCGCTATCTACTAACACCATCACATTAGAGGTTAGTATTTCAACATATAAATTGAGGGGGAAGGGAAAGGAGGGGAAAACAAACACGTAGTTTGTAGGGAACAGTGTAAGTGTTTGGAGAACTGTAAAGCAGGGGAAGACTCCTGGGGGAGGGGGTTACTTTATAGAGAGTGGTCAGAGAAGTTCTCTATTAGAAAGATGGCCTAACTGAGCAGATAGATGGGAGGGGTCATAAAAATATCTGCAGAAAGAGCTTTTCAAGCAGAGACAACAGCAAGTGCAAAGGCCCTGAGGTAGAAATGTGCTTAGGATGTTTAAGGTCAGTGTTGCTGGAATGGAGTGAGTCTGATTCAAGGAGTGGAGTAGATGAGGCCAGAAGGGAGACGGGGCAGATAATAGATGAATAATTACATGAAAGAACCAAAAAGAGACAGAGATAGTATCTGTGTTCTTCCTCTCCACATTCAAAAACAAACATCAGGTGACCTACACGACACAGGGTTTGGAACACTGATGACCTCTGAGCAATTGATACAAAATCTCAGAGTCTCTGGCCTGAAGAAGAAGGATAGGGCATGGCCACAGTCTCCTAATATCAAAAGGGCTGTCATGGAGAAGATGGGTTGAATTGGTTTGGGATCATTGCAATGGCCAGGCTGGGACCAATGGATAGCTCTTACATGAAGGCAGAAGAAAAGGACAAATATTCAAAGTCATGGTAGCTAGATTTCTTCTTCCGGGAAGATGTACTAGACATACTTTCCCCTTTCGTTTCCACTAAGTACAAACAAAAACCCTGGAAATTACATATAAAACAAACCTAAAAAGACTTTGCAAGGTGAAGAGAAGAAGACAGTCTGGTCAGGGAACTTGGGACCCCAGGAAAAACAAAAGAGTGAGTTCCCCGGGTTCTCTTTTTGCCTCCTATGTCTCAGACTTGGAACTGAAGAAAACAACAACCGGAAAAACAAACGTCACAAACAAAAATAAACGCTAACAAAAGCCTGATCTCTCCCAGCCAAAGAACCAGGAAAAAGGCAGCCTGGAAAGACAGAAAACTTTAGGACAATGACCACACTACTGCAGCCAAATACTACAGAAAAAGAAACTGTGGCTCCACCACCCACACCAGCAATACAAGTGGAAAGCCTACATGTTCATGCTTGTGAGGCTGTAACAGGGCACCCCAGGCCCTACACTGGGGTGATATCAAAGAAGTCGGAATAGGGAGCAACTGAGCTGCAATGTCAGCCTCAATAGCTTATTGATTCTAAAAAATGTTATTGCTAAAAGTCAAGCACACGCTTCAAGCATAACATTTGTGCCTAAATTAACATCGCTACAATATAAGCAAGTACATCTGCCTGGTGACTGGAAAAAGAAATCTCTCACTAAACAGCAGATGTAAGAGAATGAAGGAGCCTAGGGCTCCCATCAATCAGGTGACCAAGGGGATTGGCTCAGGGACATGCATGTGGCCCAAACCATTCCGGAGCAGGCACGAGACTTTCATTCAGATCATTGGTGCAGCAAGAGCTGTATTATGCTGCTCCAAGGAAAGAAAGTCAGTCTGAAGGTAGAACCAACACAGAGGAAGCAGAACTCAGCCATGAAGAGTCTGAATCCAAACGACGTCATTTGGAAACTGGATCAAGCTACACCTGAAGTTACTCCTGGTCTCTTCTGTTACAGGAACTGACAAACCCCCTTTATATTTAAGCTGCTTTGGTGTATTTTCCACCCCTTGCAACCAAAAAAGTCCTAAATGACAGAAATGGATGTGGCGTGAGTTCCTCTCTCACTATAGATGCAGAAGCAGGGGTGGAATGGCCGTCTGTGAAGGAGATGATAGCAGGAGTCCAGCATTAATGGGAGGTGGGGCAGCAGAGTCCCTGTACAGTGTTTTTCTTGTTCTTGGGGGTAACCTTCCATGACGTTCTTGGTGAGGTTTAAAGACCATTTGTTCTGTATCTAAGATGAATGATGGAATTTCCCAGAAGAATAAATCAGCCCAACAATCACTGGTTTATCTAGGTAGGTGAGGTCCTGTCTGGTAGCTCCTTACTGTGGACGACAAGGTCCCGTGTGATCTGGCAGCTGCTCACCTCTCTGACCTCTCATCCCACTCTCCCGCATACTCCCTCCTCTCCTGCTCATTTCTTAAATAGAACAAGCATGTTCCAACCTCAGGGCCTTTGCGCTTAACTGTTCCCTCGGCCTGGAATGCTCCACCTCCAGACCTTTCCATGGGTGGTTCCTTCTCACCTCAATCCAGACGTCACCTGCTCAGAGAGGCTAGGTTGTCCTTGATGGGCACATCTGAATTGCAACACCCAGACCCCTCTGGTCTGCTACCGTGTCTTATGTTCATCACAGCACATTTACAGTCTGCAACGGCCTTAGATTAATCTCCATGACAGCCCAGGCCTCCTCTGTGTGTCGACTGTGGTATCCTTGGAGTGCAGAATAGTACCTGGTAGAAGAAAGATGAAGGTAAAGAAAGAAGGAAGGGAGAAAGAACAGAAGCAAGGGACAGAGGCCAAGAGCTAGGATGGGAAACTGCTGTCCACTGGGGCCTTTCTATCCCCTCTGGGGACCCACTAAGCAACCAACTTCCAGTGGTTTGGAGGTCCCAGGGGTGGTAACCCTCGGGTGGTCACGTAGGAAACCAGCTCATTAAGGTACACTTGCCTGATGTGTCTCCAATCCATCCTCCCTCATCTGTGCTTCCTAGAATCACCTCCTAAAGGAAGTAAGTGCCCAGATCTTTGTCTTTGGTGCTGCTTTCAAAGGAACCTATATTAAGACAGACTTTTACCCAGATCCATGCAAGGACACACATGGAAATGTTCATCACCGCCTTGCTCATGGTAACATGAGATGGGGGCTAACTTAGGTGCCCATCACTAGGGGAACGGATACTAGGAAGTAGTCAGATGGAGTAAAACAAATGAGCAAAAAGTAGCATGGAGAGATTTCTAAGACATAGTGTTGAGGGGAAATATAGCATGATGCTCTTTTTGTCATTAAAAAACACCCACACTTAAAAATCAACATATATTTCTCCCAAATACATCCTGATTTAAGAACTCACTTAAAATATATTAGAGTGGCTGCCTCTGGGGGAACAATGAAATGGGAGGAGAGATAGAGATAAAGAGAACATATATATGTTCATAATGTTATGAACATAACATTAATTGCCTGGACCATTGACGTGCCACAAACCAAACGAGAAGTGTGGTTAATTCACCTCTGTGCAGCTGAGGTCCAAAAATAAAAGTAAAAATAATAACTCAAATCCATCTTCTCTTCTCCGAAATAACTCCCACGCCTCCTTTGTATCTCCATGCATGACCTCCCGGGCTCAGACAGAACCCGCATTAGGTGCCCCTCCAGTGCCAAGTGCCTGCACTTCATCACACCCTACAGTGCCAAGTGCCTGCACTTCATCACACCGTTCCAAGTGCAATATCACATTTATCCCTGTCACTTCTGGGTCTCTGTCTGTCTTCCCCACTCTACTCTGGTTCTAGGAGAGCAGCAGATACATTTTCTCTGTTTCTCCCATCTTCCTTCCATCCCCCTCGCCCTCCTCCCTCCCTCCCTTACACCCTGACCCCTGATGCAGCTTTTGGAGCTCTGCAGATTGCTGAATGCATGAATGAGTGAAGACATCCGTGAGAAATCCAGTCATCAGAGCCACATACACGCAGGCAAAGGAACCACACAGGTTCATATCATGCAAATCACACCAAACGTACACTCAGAAAACGTGTCACAGAGCCATACCCGCACAACACACACTGAAGACATGGAAATACACATGGAATGTGCCCAGATAGGCGCACATTCAGAGCTCTGCACCACACAAAGGCACCAGGCACCAGCCCCCATTACTGTCAACTGCCTCCAGCCTGACCCTCCTCCCCCCACCCTGGGCCTTCCCCAGAGGCACCTGCCTGCCCCCATCCCTGGGCAACGGGGGTCTCCCAGCTTCCAAAGCCAAACTCCATTTCCTATCCTGATGGGTTTTTCCCTTTTAAGCATCCCTTCCCAACTCAAGCTCATACCCAGGTTTCCTCTGGAAGCCCCGTCCTTTCCTCCTGAGAACTTGTTCCCAAAGCTTCCAGCTTAGCTGGAAAAAAATGAATCAAGCTGCCTCCCCTACAAAGGCCAGCCTCCTAGTACCCAAAGGGGCTTTGGCAGGATAAACAGAAAAAAGGCAGACTGCTTTGTCATTTCAGAAAATGAAAACAAAGGGAGCAAGGAAGGAAGGGAAAGCAGATAAAGCTGGAAGCCTTTAGAGAAAGGTTTTCATGAAAGCCATGGCCCAGAGAGCTGGAAGCTTCCCTCTCCTGCCCTCGGAAAGAGAACTTGTGTGCAGTTATCCGGAGGATTGCAACCTCCGGTTTAATTAGAGCTCACACCCTAAATAGCAGACGCCAAGGAGGCAGGATCTTATTTGCCCTGTCCCCAGTGCCTTGTCCAGTGCCTGGAAACACAAAGGGCACTCGATAAATATTTGTGTTTTGAGCAACCAGACTCAACAAGGGCAGAAGCCTGTGGACAGACACACCTTGTTGTCAGTATTAAGTAAATGTCGACTGTGACAAGGCAAGGGCTTTCATGTCTGTTCTCTCACTCTGTTGTGAAGGATCAGAGAGGTTTGTTCACTTGCCAGAGGTCACACAGCTAGCAGGAAGCAGGTGCAGGGTTGGAAAGCAGATCTTTTATTTGTTTATTCGTTCGCTCTTCTTCTATTACTCACTAAGCACATACTATGTGCCAGGCTCTATTTTGGGCTCAGAGAACAAAATGTGGAGCCAAAAGAGCATTCCCCTGTGATCTGAATGAGGGTGATGTTTGAGGAATTGGAAACATGTGGAATGATTTATTAAAATTTAGTAGGTGGACTTGGGACTTGGGGATTGGTTGCATACATAAAGGGATATGTACGTAGTGCAAATGGAGAAGGGGAATTTGAATTATTATCATCATCATCATTATATTACATGTATTTGCTAATACGAGGTGTCAGGTGCGGATCTGTATTAATTCCTTAATTCAGTTAATTTACTCGCAGCAAGCCTGGAGGCACGTACCATTGTTGTGCTAACATACAGATGAGAAAAGTAAGGCGGGATGAGGTTGGGTAACTTGCCCCAGGACACACAGCTGGTGAAGGCTGGGGCTGCAGAGCCCACACGACAGGGCAAAGTTGAAGGAAGAAGTGGTAATGGGGCAGTTTGAGGTCTCTTGTTACTGTTTGAGTCTTTGCGGATTTTTGCTTTAAGATGGAAAGACTCGAGCATGCCCCAGAGTGGACTGGACAACTTCTACGAAGACCAGTGGGGCTCCATCCAGCAACGTTAGAAGTGCATGTGCCCAGCATCAAGGAATTCTGCTTCTGGGAATTTATGCCATGGATACCCCAGCATGTGTGAGAAATGATGTGTTTGCCCCGAGGTGGGCACTGCAGCCTCCCCTGAAATTGTAAAAGATCAGACAACCCATACGCCCATCAGTAGGGGACTGGTTACATCAACGATGGTAAAGCCACCCAGTGGAATGTCATATAGCGATAAAACGGCTGAAGAAGATCTTTGTGTGCTGATATGAAATGATCTCCAAAATATACAAGGTGAAGAAAAGGAAGGCACCCAACAGTGTGTAGTGAGACCACATACCCATGGAATTGCTCATGTGCATAAGATTCTCCGGGGTGACCCACAGGCACTAGCAATTTGGGTTAGTCTCCTGGAGGGAAACTGGGTTGTAACGACAGGAGCAAGGGAGAGATTCACACTTTTGAACCTTCTGATTATACCACTGTATCTATCAACTATTGCTGTAAAAACAAAGACCACGGAATCTCGGGCTGGGCTCGGCTGGGCTTGGGCACAGGCTGCAGGTTGGGTCTGGGTGATTGGCAGGGTCTGGCCCATGTCTCTGTCTCCTGGGGCGTGGTGATGCCGAAGAGCAAAAGGAACAAGCAGAACGTGCCGTTCCTCTAGGATCTGTGCTCCAGAATCGGCGTGCTGTCACTTCCGCCAAAGCAAGTCCCGAGGTCAAAGGGCAGAGACGCACCCTCCATCCCTAGCGTGAGGAGCTTCAAGGGCGCCTGGCAAAGAGCAGGGATGTAGGAAGAGGTGAGGGATTGGGGCCGATAATGAAATCCACCCGAAGTACCCCAGTAGGATATTATTTGTCTAAAACTCCATAATATTTAAAAGTAAAGAGATAATACATAGATAGATGCACACTCGAATCTAATGAGGAGGAACAAGTAGAGAGTGTTGACTTAAAAATATATATATGCACAATGTGAGAGCTGCGAGTTAAGTGTTACGTGCGGCAAAATGAGGACTGCAGCCTGGGAGACAGCGTCTCGGATAACGCTGAGAAACTGCTCCCAGGAGGCCAGGGGAGGAGCCGGGATACACAGGCGTTTTGCAACAAAGAGCAGGTAATTGGGAAAGTCTAAAGACTATTGTTAAATAAAGAAAACAAGTTCAGGAATTTAGCGCTTTTCAAAGTATGGGAAGATGCCAGCGTCTGGGCTCACCGAAATCATTCCTTTGACATGCACCTCAGCTCTCTGGGGCCTGTATTTTCACATCCGGAGCTTCCTCAGGGCTCACCGCAGGGAGTGGCGCCAGTCTGCAGGCTGCTAGACCGCAGATATTCTTTTCCGCCCTGAGTTTCCTCAGGGCTCACTGGCTCACGTTGGAGGGCTGCAATCGCTGGTGACGGGTGACATCCTTTGTTTACTGATATAGGAGGAAATATTCCATTTATAAATATTCCACTTATCAAGAGGGAGGGAGAGACCGAACGGACCCAAGAAGAGATCCTCCAGGAGCAAAGTCCTGGGAGGCAGGAGGGGGCGGATCCAGAGTTGGCGGGGGTGGGGGGACAGGTCAAAGGACCCCTTGTTAACAGTGAGAGAAAGAAAGGATAAAAGGATGGGTACAGGGCTGGCTAACACATTTTCCAGGCAGCCAGAGCGGCCTTTTAAAAGTGTGAAATAGATCGTGTGATTTTCCTGCTCAAAACCCTCCAGCAGCCTCCCACTGCACTTGGAGAAAGCCCAAAGTCCTCCCCCAAGGCACAGGCTGCCCTGCCCCTCCCCTCCCTGATCCCTTCTCCCCCAGCTCCCCTTAGGGACGCGCTCCAGGCTCCAGGCCCGCTGGCCCCCTTTATTCCAGCCTCAGGGTCAGGGCTCCCGCCGCTTCCTCCTCCAGAACGCCCTGATGCCCAGCTCTTCTCCAGACTGGCCCTTTTGTGCTGTTCATGCCTCACCTCCACAGTCACGTCCCCCTAAATGCGGTCCCAAGTGTGGGCACACACCAGGCACGCCTATCCTATTTCTCGGTTCTTTCCAGCACTTATCTCTACATAAGTCACCGTGTTCATTCGTTCACTTGTTTATTGTGACTTCCTCCATTCAAATGCAAGCTCCATGGGGCCAAGGATTTTGTCCTGTCCCTCACTGATCATCAGCCGCTAACGCAGTGCCTGGAACACAGTAGGTGCTCGATTAAAAAAATAAATAAGTTCAAATGAACGAAAGGAAGTAGGAAGTTGAAAGACCTTTCTTCTGGCCATTTCTATTATCTCTGTGAACAAGGAGATAAAAGATCATTTGCTAAGAGGGAGGCGGGGAAGGAGGGGTAGGAATTGAGGGGGGAGCTACATCTGTGAGGGGAATGGGAGATTAAAGAGCTGATTAAGGGTTTCTAGGAAACACAGAGGGT
The DNA here is from genome assembly GCF_965194825.1 of Balaenoptera physalus. Classification (NCBI taxonomy): domain Eukaryota; kingdom Metazoa; phylum Chordata; class Mammalia; order Artiodactyla; family Balaenopteridae; genus Balaenoptera; species Balaenoptera physalus. The sequence continues at coordinate 74,947,442 of NC_138898.1, forward strand.
GCAGCTGAGGCTGGAGATCATGAAATTGAAGCAGGACCATTGTAAGAGCCTCAGTGAGCTTCCTCTCTGATTGCCTTTTCAGTGGCAAATAAGAGGGAAAGTTGGAGGTCCGGCGGTGGGGGGGGGGGGCGGCTGGGGTTTTCCAGGAGGCATGTGGTAGGTTGGTTGCTGTAATGGTCTCCGTCATTCCAGCCTCCCTTTATCCACACCCTTTGTCAGTGTTCTCCCACCCGACTCTAGGATTGACCTTTGGACTTATCAATACTTTGGCCAATGGGACTGCAGCAAACAACGAAAGCTGAGGCTTTTAAAAGTGCTTGTACATTTCAATTTCCTCTCTTGTTGCCCTGCTTCTGCCAGGAGAACACGTCCAGGCTACCAGCTGAGGCCATTCCTGCATCAGCCAGCCCCCTGCTGATCCGCCAGCTGACTGCAGATGCTTGAGCAGCCAAGCCAGCCCGGAACCGCCAAATCACTGAACTGACCCACAGGTTCATGAGAATCATAAAGGGTTGTGTTTGCAAGTCACCGACTTTGGGTCAGATGTTGGGGCAGCATTATAACGACGAGATAACTGATACAGGCACGTGAGGTCAAGGACGCTAAGTAACTGAGGCTATTGGCAAGCGAGTGGATGACTTTCAGTAATTCTGTTTCTACCACACCACTCAGAAAAGGTCACCCAAAGAGTTAGGAAAGATTAGCCCCAGATGTTGTAGGCTTGTCGGAAACTCTAAGAATATTGAGTTCAGTTCTGGCAGCTTTCTCCAATCTTGATCTCCCAACCCCCAGGTGTTTGGCTGGTAGGGAAACCAGATAATAAAGGCTGTGGGGTACATGACTCATGAGGAGAGTGTGGACATTATCCCATCTAATCCTGGCAGCAACCCCAGGTGGCCCATGTTTTGTCCCCACCGTGCAGATGGAGAGACAGGCTCCGAAGAGTGCAGAGTTTTCTTGGAGTCACAGAGCTGCTGCGTGGGAAGGGAGGCATCGGTCAGGTCGGTGTGACTGCAAAGCCCAGGCTGCTTCCGCCACACAGGCCCCTGAGAGCTGGCCATCCCCAGCCCTGTGCCCTCTCCCAGCCACCTCCTGGCCCCCAGCCCCACTCCTCCTGGCCCTAATTGCCCTGCTTAGTGTTCAGCCCAGTGAGACCATCCCCCTTTGTTTAAAAGCTCTTCAGTAGATGGAAGAAAACTTGGCAGTTACCTCTGCACACAGCTTTAGGTACACACACTGGCCAATCTTTACAGACTGAATTGTCTATAAAATCACTGTGTGCGCAGTTCCCATATGGGTCTTCAGTGCCTTGTGTGCTTCTTGGCTGGTGCTGCCTCCCAGGCTGGGGCACAGCTGGTTCAACACAAAACAAGGTTACCTGCCAGACTGTGTGACTTTGAGCAAGTGATCCAGGGCCTCAGTTTCCTCATCTGTAAATGGGGATAATCACAGCAACTTGTCACGCGGTTGGGAAAATTAAATGGAACCATGCAGATAAAGCTTTTAGTGCTGTGCCTGGCACACACATAATGTGGTAGCTAATATTTTGAGATCTCAACACATGTTTTCCCCCCTCAATTTCCTGGAACCCTTTCTCCCCGCTCCGCACCCCCTACTCCCATGTTTAGCCATACACTTTATTGACTCAGGGGACAGGTGATTCAGAGGAAGATATGAGATGCAAGAAAGGAGGCTTTAAAGCTTCAAAACGCTGAGCCCTGATGAATTCAAGGTATATGGTTTACACCATAAGGAATATTCTGGAGAAAGAATAGCCAGCGCATCAGCTAGGAGCCATCCTCCTGCAGGTAACAGAACACCCAACTCAAACTAGCTAAGAAATAAGACAATAACAGGACTGACAGGGCCAGAGGGAGAGCAGCTTCACAGGTGGTTGACCCAGGAACTCAACAATGTCACTCAAGAGAGACCAGCTGTCCTCCCTGCCTTCAGTGGAGGCTGCTCCAAACCAAGGCTGGATCCCCTGGTAGAGACAAGATGGCTGCTGGGTGCTTCCAGGGATTTCCTCACACAAGGGGGTGAGGGGGTGGGAGCACGTGTCTCCAGGTAGCTCCGCCCAGAAACCCCCAACCAACATCATCTCTCACCTCACTGGCCCCAAACGGGCCACGTTCCCACCTCTGAACCAATCACTGGAGGAATGGGTTGTGCCGATTGGGTAAATCCGTGGGCCTTTATGCCGATTGGTAGATCCATCATCCCTGGGCCTGTGGGTCTCTCCCTTCCAAATACTGAGGGACTCTTGGGGGTAAAAGGGAGCTTCTTTAGTGAAGTTTTCAAGGCATAAAGTTTATGCCATAATGAATAGACTGGAAAGAGAATAGATGAAGAGCTTACTAAAAATCGTCTTATCCAGACTAGATTACTCCTTGTCTGAACAATATTTGTGGAATATACTTCAACATTTATTTATTGGAAAGTTCCTGTGGGGCTTTCATAGCCAAGATAGCTGTCATTATCTCTTTCAGAACATGACACCCAGAGGTGACACAGTTCTCCAAGGAGGTCTGGCCAGCACAGAGCACCAGGGGGCTGTCATCTCCAATGGTGATAATAATAATAAATAGCTAACTTTTGTGGAGAAGTTACTATCTGCTGAGTACTGTGCTGAGCATGTCACCTTAAGTCTTTTAATCCTCGTAAAAACCCTGTGAAAGCAGGTCCTCCTATTATCCCCATTTTACAGATGGTGAAACAGAGGCACAGGGAGTAGAATTAACCTGCCCCAAATCACACAGCCAATCAGTGGAAGGTTTGAATCCAGGCAGACTTACTCAAGCTTGGACGCTGTAATGCCTCTCCTCCTATAGTGCCGCGGAAGGTCACACGAGACTTTTGACAGGAGTAGCCATTCGTTCACTTGGCAAACGTTTATTGGCTGTGATATGCCAAACAAGCTATGACATTTAAAATTCATTTCTTCAACAAGAACTTTTTTAAATGCTTATCCTGTACCGAGCACTGTATATAGTGCGAGGGGACACGGTGGTGGGTGATCCTGACCTAGCCCCAGCCTTCACGAAGTGCACTGTCTGCAATTTCCTTGCCTGTAGTGCTGAGCCCACCATCATCTAAAAGCTCAGGGCTGTCCCGTACAGTTTAGTTGTAGAGTGAGCGCACTGCGCAATGACACCCAACATAGAGGGGAATGAGGACTGAGGGCTCACTCCCCTCCTCAAATCCTGTGCTCTGGCATGTAGCTGAATCTGTCCAAAAAGGCATCTTTTTAAGAAAGTTGCCTTTGACGCACCAAGCCATGTGCTGCAATGCTCCCTCCACCCAGCAGGGGGCACTTGCTCTAATTTACACAAAAGCACCATAGGATAACCCGACCCCGTAAGAGCTGCTTCTGCTCCCACTGCCATATTAGAAGTCAAGGTTTTGGTTTGGTTGGTTGGTTGATTTCTAGAAGAGCTGCTGCTAAATTATGGCTCTTGGTTCCATTGTCTGTCCGGTTGGGTGTTTCTGATTTGAGCTCAAGGCTTACCCCTGCTGCGTTTCATCTCTAAAGAGCTGATCCTATCGCGAGTACTGGTTGGTGAATTATTCTTCCTGAGGGTTTGCATCTTAAGAAGTTCATCACTCACCCAGGAGCCTCAGGGGGAACCAGGAACCAGTCTCTTTGGAGGTAAGAAACTCCTCCCCAGTGACCAGAGTCAAGGGTCCATCAACCCAGGGAACCCAGATCTGTCTACCTCCTCCCCAATCCCAAGTGGAGTTGAAGCAGCAGAGACCCGGTGTTGACACTGGGTGAAAGCATTGCCCAGGACCCGTGGCAGGTGCTGTCAGCCCTCCATATGCACGCCTTGGGTCCCCTTTACCATCCACACCAGCTCCCAACGTGCCTCCATCCCAACAGCCAGCACCTGCACCTCTTTGCTGGAGGATGGCCTCCAGGCTGCTGGAAGCCACCTCACCGTGTGCATGAGGAGCCAGAAGTAGCTGGGGATTAACTTCCCCTGCCCCATGGAAGCCTCTAACCTCTGGCTGCCTTTCCCCAGGCCTGGTCCAGTGAGGAGGTGTCACCTACACTGCCTCAAGGGCTGCCACATGGAACTGAGCCCAAGGTTCACTCCATGGGACCTTGTCTGATGCCAACCCTGCCTTCTTTCTTCCCTTCCATCTCACTCCTTCACTCCCCTACTGTTTTTCCCTGGAGAATGCTTCCTAATAAAAATCTTACACATGAGGGACTTTCCTGGTGGCACAGTGGTTAAGAATCCGCCTGCCAATGCAGGGGACATGGGTTTGAGCCCTGGTCCAGGAAGATCCCACATGCCGCAGAGCAACTAAGCCCGTGCGCCACAACTACTGAGCCTGCACTCTAGAGCCCGCGAGCCACAACTACTGAGCCCACACACCACAACTACTGAAGCCCACATGCCTAGAGCCCGTGCTCTGCAACAAGAGAAGCCACTGCAATGAGAAGCCTGGGCACCACAACAAAGAGTAGCCGCCTCTCGCCACAACTAGAGAAAGCCCGTGTGTAACAACGAAGACCCAGTGCAGCCAAAAATTAATTTATTTATTTATTAATTAAAAAAAAAATCTTACACATGCAACTTCATCTAAGGGTCTGATTCAGAGAAACTGAACCTAGAATGGGAACTGAAGGAAGTTAGCTAGGCCATGCCTGCTGGGTCCCCTTGCCCATGCCCCTTTCTAACCCTCCTCTGTAATTTCAGGACACATATGCCAAGTGCCAGTTGGGGCTGAGCCTCAGCCATTTAACTCAATCCTTTGGCTCCCTATGGAATCCATCTCTCACATTTTTCTTCCCAGACCTCCATGAAAAATGATTTGCAAAGTCCTCTCTCTCCCTCCCTCTCCCTCTCTCTCCCTCTCTCTCTCTCTCTTTCCGGTTAAACTTGGTGTTCAAGGACTCCCCGAGATGTTTCTCTAAATGACAGCTTTATGGGGCAATAGCTGCTGATGTTATATGTGTCCTTAGATAGGCAGGTCTTTTTATACTGTGTGTGTCCCCATAAAAATGATTGGTTTTAAGTTGTTATTCTAATATTGCTGTGATTGTAACACTGGAGCCGACAGTCTCCAAGGAGAAGAGTATCAAAGCCTGATGAATAGAAGCAGGAGCTCCCATCGGTCTACATGGCAGGAGGATGAGGCTGGTGGGCACTGCCCGCCAGTGGGTAGGGGCTCAAAGGCTGTTGTTTTTATATTATCATAAAGATAACAATTAATGTGATAGTGTCGTAAATAATCAAAACTCCCCCCCCCACCCCGCAACTGGATAAAACCAGAAGCAGCTCATTGCGGCCTGAGAGGAAAGGAGATGGGCAGAGTCCAGAAGAATATAGACAGACAAACACCGATACATACAGAGGGACAAACAGAGAAGGATCTAGGCGGAAGGGGGAAATGAAGCAATGGGTTCAAAAAGAGACAAAGATATATGACAGACACGAGAGTACTGGGAAAAGGGAGATAGGGACAGAGGGACCCATGGACAAAATCTAAGGCCGACAGACAGAGACAGACACACCAGACACGTAGACACAGAGACACGGGCAGTCATGGAGACAAAGAACAGATGAGAGCAAGACCAAGACAGACAGACAGACGGAGGGAGAAGTAGTAGGAGAAGCCCAAAGGAGTGACTAGGAGAGGAAGACACACACAGGACAGGTTGACAGACCAGAGGCCAACAGCACAAGTAAAAGAGAATACAGTGAGGAAGACAGGCTGAAATGCAGATGTTTAAGAGGAGGAAAAGAGGAAACAGAATGAAAGCAAACCAGCCGGCAGGCAGGAGAGTTCCCTAGGGGGACAGAGTGGGGAGAGTCTGGGGGTTAAGAATGAGGGCTTAGGAGCCAGGTGCCTGGTCCCAAGCCTGGTTAGACCGCTTGCCAGTGCCTGAGTGACCTCGGGCATATCACTTAGCCTTTCTATGCCTCAGTTTCCCGACATATAATGTGAGGCAGATAGACCCAGCACCCACCCAGCCCCTCATTTGTGGTCCCTGGCACCTTGGCACACCTCTGGTGATAAAAAGCCCCTGGGATGGCTCCCAATCACCCCCACCACCTGTGTTCATGCCTTCATGGGACATCCTGAGCGTGGGCCAGACCTAGTGACCAGATCGAACAAATAGGATATGGCAAAGGTGGTGGGGTGTTGCTACTGAGATTAGGTTGCCAACGCCTGTGCCTTCCATCTCTGGAGCTCTGGCCCTGGGGAGAGGATGTTGCCACGGTAAGGGCTTCCCTATGGAGAGCTCCACACAGTAAGGAGCTGAGGCCTCCAGCCAACAACCAGCGAAGACCTGAGGCTACCAACAGCCGCAGGAGCGAGCTCAGGAGGGGACCCTTCAGGTGCAGCCTCAGGAGAGACCCTCAGCGGGAGGACCCAGCTGAGCCAAACTAAGATGCCCCACAAACTAAGATAATGTTGGTTGTTTTAAGCCTCCGTGTTTGGGGGTAATTTGTTGTGCAGGAATTAATACCTGATACAGATTTTGGTAACTGGGAGATAAGTCAGAGGAAGACAAATACCATATGACCTCACTTATACATGGAATCTAAAAAAAAAAAAAAAAGCAAGCTTATAGATGGAGAACAGATTGGTCATTGCCAGAGGCAGAGGGGATGGGGGGGCAAAATGGGTGAAGGGACTCAAAAGGTACAAACAAATAAGTCCTGGGGATGTAATGTACAGCATCATGATGACAGTTAATAAGACTGCATTGCATATTTGAAAATCACTAAGAGAACAGATCTTGAAAGTTCTCATCTCAAGAAAAAAATTGTGTAACTATGTATGGTGACAGGTGTTAACCAGACTCACTATGGTGATCTTTTCACAATATATACAAATACTGAATCAGTCTGTGGTACACCTGAAAGTAAGATAATGTTATATGTCAATTATACCTCAATAAAAGAAAGAGAGGGACTTCCCTGGTGGCGTAGTGGTTAAGAATCTCCCTGCCAATGCAGGGGACATGGGTTCGATCCCTGGTCCGGGAAGATCCCACACGCCGCGGAGCAACTAAGCCCGTGCGCCACAACTACTGAGCCTGCGAGCCACAACTACTGAGCCCATGTGCCACAACTACTGAAGCCCACGCGCCTAGAGCCCGTGCTCCGCAACAAGAGAAGCCACCGCAGTGAGAAGCCCGTGCACCGCAACGAAGAGTAGCCCCCGCTCGCCGCAACTAGAGAAAGCCCGCGCACAGCAACGAAGACACAACGCAGCCAAAACTAATAGTAATAAATAAATAAATAAATTTATTTTTTAAAAAAGAAGAAAGAGAAAAATGTTGGAGAGGCTTTGGAATGAAGCAAAAGACAGAGGCGGGATGGATGCTAAGCCACGTGTTGGAGAAAGCCTGAACTTTGGACAGACTGTTACTGAAGCCTGGACTGCGAGGACACCAGAGGGGTGGGGATCAAAGGGAAATGCGAGCATGTATTGGGAAGGGATCTTGCTTTACAGTGACAGCAAGCTCGGCAACATTCTTGGCTTCGGTGACATGGAAAGTAGGAAGTGTGCCCATGAACCTGGTGGTGGGTGGTGTTGGAAGCTGTCTCCTGGCTTCCTCTTGCTGCTTCTAGTAAAATGCCAGCGGGCCCCTGAGTGCCCCTTTTTTTGGGTTGCCTGCCACGATGAACCAACCACGTGTGTTACTGTCCTGCTGCTGCTGTGACAATTTACCACGAACTGAGTGGCTTAAAACAATGCAAATGTATTATCTTCAGTTCTGGAGGTCAGACATCTGACATGGGTCTCAGTGGGCTAATATCCAGGGACCAGCAGGCCTGCATTCTTCTAGAGACTCTAAGGGGAGAATCTGCTTCCTCCAGCGACTTCCCTTTTTCAGCTTCTAGAAGGCACCTGCATTCGTTGGCTCGTGGCCTGTTCCTCCATCTTCAAAGACAGCTGTGTAGCATCCCCCAGTATGCCTCTGACCCCTACTTCCGTTGTCACATCTCCTTCCCTAACTCTGACTCGGACCCTTGTGATGACACTGGGCCCACGCAAATAATCCAGGATCATCTCCCAGCTCAAGATCCTTAGTTTAACCGCATCTGCCATCTGGCCATGTAACGTAACACGTTCGCAGCTGCCAGGACTAGAATGTGGACTTGGGGGGCCATTGTTCTGGCCACTCTGCCAGCACTGATCCTCCTGTACTTTATGTATGGAATTATCTCTGTTCCTGACCAGGCTGTGAGCCCTACGAGAGGACATCTAATGTAGTGATTTAGATCTTGCCCAAAGTCTAGTTTTAGAGAGATTTGCGTGCAAGGCGTGAGGCAGCCCCTTACCAGTGACACATCACTCAACTTTTCTAAACCTCGGTTTCCTCATCCGGAGGCTGGAAGACCAGCTCCTGTAGAGTTTGTGTGATATGCTCACCCCTCTAACACCAGCCCTTACAAGAGTCTGGAATCATACCAGGTGCCTAATAAAGATTTATTGAATGAATAAAAAGCAGTACCTACCTCATAAAGCTGTTATGAGGATTTAAAGAATAAACAATACAGAGCACATAGCACAGGGCCCGACATGGGGTGGGCCCTCCACCTGTCAGCTATGATGATTATTAGATGGAGATGGAGTGAGCGAGAACGTGGCTGAGACCAGAGGCAGCAGCAGAGACCACGGGCAGATAGGCAGTGGCAGGAAGGGAGAAACAGGAAGAGAAGCACGGGGGACAGAGGCAGGGGACCAGCTCACTTTGTCTCCCAGATCCACTCAACTCCTGCATCTATGGGAGCAGCAGGGGTGCCTGCCTGGAGGCAGAGTCAGGAAAGGGAATCGTCCCTGTAAGACCCCAGCCTAGAACCAGGAAGAGACAGGGAGAGACAAACAGATCCCCAGCAAGGCTTGAGACAGGAAGAGAGAAGCTGAAAGGGTCCTAGAAAACAAGAAGAGAGAAGCTTCCTGGGTCCTAGATGGTCACATCTGAATGATCATGTGATTTGTGAGCACTTACTATGTACTAAGCATTGTGCTATGTGCCATGTACACGTAAGTCTCCTTTATTCCTCTCAGCAACCTATGGGCTGGGTGGTATTCTTATCACTGCCCTCTCACAGATGAGGAAATGGAGGCACAGAGATGTTAAGTAACTTGGCCAAGGTCACACAGCTAGCAAGTGGTGGGGAGAAATTGAATATCATGCAGATTGGCTCCAAATACTTTGTTCAGTTAGAGTCACAATGCTGTTCTTCATGTAGGCCAGAACTTCTGAACCCAGAGTCCATTAAAAGCATCCAAGAGGCCCACAACCTCCTAAAATTATATATAAAGTTGCAGTGACCCACAGAGGCACACATGCACATATGCCCGTTTCTGGGGCAATAGCTTATACCTTGAATCAGATTCTCTTAGGGGTTTATTGCTCACTTATCTGGAATAGCTCACTCCACCTTGTACCCATTTTACAGAAGAAGAAACTGATCCCCAAAGAGATAATAGCTAGCCCAAGATCATTCAGCAAATGAGTCTTGAACTCCTGGGCCCCATCCAGGACTCTGCCTCCTGGGTAAGACAATGCCCCCCACCCCCTGCACCAGAGACCCCCAGGTGAATGGGAAGGGGCCTCTCTCTGCTTTCTGGGCCCGGCTCATTTTGGTGTACCAGTGGGTGTAGAGGAACACCGTTATTCAATCCTGAATCCCTATATACTGCCCATTGCTGCCAGGACAGTGGATCCACTGGGCTCCCCCTCCTGGAGAATACCCAGGCCAAGGGAGTAAGGGGCGGGACTTAGAGATGCCAGAGTACTGAAATAAAGGGGGTTGAGGGTTCTGAGTATATCTCTCCCACAGCAAGATGTGAAGAAACTAGTTCAGGGATGGAAGATGGATTGATCATAAACTGACAGCCTTAACCTCACTAAGTGACCAGCTTCTCTTCCTCAGAAAAATCCCACCATGACCTTCCCCTTCCTGGGGCCACCTCTTTCTCAGGTCAGCCACTATTTTTAAGCAAGAGTATTGGGGAACAATGGAAGAACATGAGGTCTTGGAGGTAGCCAAGGGCCAGATCACGTAGGGTCCTGTAGACCATGGTAAGGAGTTTGGATTTTATTCTAAGCACCATGAGAAGCCATGGGAGAGATATGAGCAACTCCGGAGTCTGGAATCTTAACTGGTTGCACTCTTTTGCCTCCCCAGACCTAATGGACAATTTGGGGACATAGGATTCGCCTCTAAGGACTGAGAGTATCCATATTCCCGAGTGGGGAGCTAGGAAAAAGCATAGGTTTCAGCTAAGTCCCATCTCTGCACCTCAGTTTCCCCATCTGTGAAATGGACATGCTAACAGCTTCCTTACACAAACGTTGTGAAGATTAAAAATGATGCATTGTGCATACCAGGCACATGGTAAGCTCTCAACAGCGAGTAGCTAGTCTTACTAAAGATAGAACTAGGAGACAGCAACCCACACGGAGCATGCGCCAAGGAGGCAAAGGTCTCTCTCCACTCCCTGCTCTCCACCCCCTACCTCTCCAGAAAAATCACAGTTGATCCACAGCCAGAGACAATTATGTCAACAGTCAACAGTGTTCATTTTCTGAGTACTGTCATCTGTTATGTTGACCGAGAAACAGCCTGTTTCAAGCCCATTTGGCAAATGCAATTAATTTCTTCAGTATTAAATTGTCTTTTCCTAATTGTCCGTATGGACACCCAGGCAGAGGGAGGAAGGGACAGAATGAAAAGGCTATTAATGGGACTTCCCTGGTGGCACAGTGGTTAAGAATCCGCCTCCCGATGCAGGGGACACAGGTTCGCGCCCTGGTCCGGGAAGATCCCACATGCCGCGGAGCAACTAAGCCCGTGTGCCACAACTACTGAGTCCGGGCGCCTAGAGCCCGTGCTCCGCAACAAGAGAAGCCACCGCAATGAGGAGCCCGCACACCGCAACGAAGAGTATACCCCGCTCGCCGCAACTAGAGAAAGCCTGCGTGCAGCAACGAAGACCCAACGCAGCCAAAAATAAATAAATTTATTTAAGAAAAAAAAAAAGAAAAGGCTATTAATGGCACTTCTTTGCCAGTGATGGGGTGCTCTGAGGGCGGCCTTGAAGCTGGCCAGTCACAGACCGGCAGCCAGACCAGGGAGCAGTCGCACGCCACTCAGAAACGCCCCAGGGCCCCTGCCACGCGCGGGTGTGCCACGGTGGTGCGTGGGTGTGGGCTGCAGCAGCTCACCTGCCGAGTGTTGTCTGGGCCTCTCACTGCATCCCTAGGAGGTGTCGGATCTAGGGCTGCGGCACGCCTTTCCAGTCCCCGGCTCCTCAAGCTGCAGGCACGTTCCTAGTCGAGACCCTGAGCCAGGTCTGACCACGTTGGCAGTGTCATCTCACCAGTGGACGGAGCTAGAATAAGTCTAGCTGCCCTGGGCTGAGTGTCACATGTGCCTGGAGGACACTTGACAGTGTGTAACCACAGCGATCCCGCCTCTCCAAAGCCCGGCCTGGTCCAGCCAGCTGTGCTTCTCTCTAAGTAGCTGCCGCGGTCCCCCAATCCAGCAAGCCTGACCCAGGTGACAAACCTCCACCCTGAAAATTGCCCCTCCCCCCATAGCCATGTTGTGCCACATGATTGTACCTGATGTGCACACCCATGAGCCAACTAGAGGGGCGCCATCAGACCCTCTCTGTGCATTCGTATGGACTCTTGATTGCAAAAGGTAGACCTCCAACTCAGACTGGCCTGGGCAAAATGGCAGTGCCTCAGCTCATGTCAACAAAAAACCTAGGAGGGAAAAGCCCCAGGCTTGGCTGGATCCAGATGCTCAAAAAAATATTACTGAGACTCTGTCTTGACTCTGCGTCCATCTATGATGGCTTTATTCTTCAGTGCCACGAGTGACCTCTTGCAGGTCTAGGCTAATATCCGACCACCCTTGCAACTCAGCACAAAGAGAATGTGTCTCTCCCAAAAGTCCCAGCAAGAGCCCAAGGTGAGGACCTTACCTAGCTCATGTGACCATCCCTGAAAAAGTCTGCAGTGGCCAGGACGTAGAATATCTGATTGACCCTGCCTGGATCACAGGCTCGTTCCTGGAGCTGAGGTGTAGGGGGAAGGGAAGATTCCTGCCCCCACTGCATGGACTCGGTGGCAGGGCAAGGATGAGGCAGTCCCCAGAGGAAAATCAAGGCGCTGGCACTAGAAGAGGGTGGATAGATGCTGGACAGACCCCAACGGACACTCTGCAAATCTCTTGGGAATCGGGACTCAACACTCGTCAGTGTGAGCTCATCCCGTGCATGGAAATTTGGGACAGGAATCTGTATGACAGCGATGTGTGCAGAGAGGCAGAGAAAGCCTGTCTGCAGAGAGCATGACAAATAAAATAGAATGTACAGAGGAAAGGGGCAAGCAACAAAGGCCCTGGATCACAGAACATTTTCAACTCCCAGTCCCTTATAAGCCAGACTTTGATAACATTCCCATTAACTCCAAGAGGGAAGAGATTGTGTCCAGCATGTATTTTCCCCAGGGAGCAACATCCCCAGCTCCCTTTGTGGAAACACGTCCTCCTCTCCCAGTGCATGTGGCTCAACTGAGGCTGACCCCACTCCTCCCCGCTAACTCCAGTGGGGGGCATGTGACCCAGGCCCAGCCAGTCAGCTCATTCCATACCTGTCCTTGTCAGTGATTGGTTCAGAGGGCAGGCATACGAACAAAGCCAGGCCAGTAAGGCTTGATTTCTTAGACCTTTGTTGGAACCTCAGGGACGAAGGCCATCTCTTTCCACAGGACCACTGAAATTAAAACTGATGTGACTCCAGAGTTGCTGCAAGCCATGACAGCCTGAGGAAGAAGCCAATGCAGAGGGAAGAAGAGATGACAGATGGAGACATATTCTGAAGCCATTGATTGTTTGAGCTCCTAGATCCAGCTCTGCCTGAAGGCAGCCTCTATTCCCTGGAACTTTTGGCCCTTTTTTTTGCTTAAGTAAGTTAAAGTCAGAGTTTCTGTGACTTGTAGTCCAAAGAGTCCTGACTAAGAGACTCTTTCTCAAGCCATTTTCCTCCCTTCCATTCCCACTGTTTGCTTAGTCACCCATGGGGAAGCATATTGAAATCAGAAGAACAGGAGTAGGGTCCTGAGGAGGGTGTGTCTCTCCCCAGAGATCCTCAGTACCAGGTCCTGAGCGCCACCAGCTATCCCCAAGATCCAGTATTGCCTGTTTCAGGCAAGTCTGACTAAGGTGCAGCGTAACCCAGCAGCTCTTCCCAGACCATCCAGTGGGTCCTGGAGTTAAATCTCTCATCCGGGATCAGGGACAAAGCCGCTCCGAGCCCTGTACCCAGGCTTCCTTCGCTGTCTACCAATCACACCATGAATGAGAATAAATACTGTTAAAATGCTAGGGCGCTGCCTGGTGCTTCTTGTCTCTTTGTAGATGAGTTATAGACGGCTGTTGGTCCCCGGTCATCCTCCCAGGGCTATTGCTCCCAATGGCTGATGCCTCATGCCACTGTACAGACAACTCAGGTCCTGATCTGCCTGATTCATGGATTCAGCGCTCACTGGGATTCTGCTCCTGCTGCATACCTCCCACCCAATTGGAGCTCTTGGAACCAAAGATTGTCAGAATACACCAGAGGTGTGTGTTGGACCTGTGGGGTGATATCAGGGTGCATGTGGTACAAAGAGCACACGGCCTTTGAAGTCAGATCTGAGGTCAAAGGCAAGTCACTTAACCTCCCTGAATCTTAGTTCCCTCATTTGTGAAATGGAGGGAACGATGCCTGTCTTACAGGACTGTGTAAGGAATAAGTGAAAGGTGAGCACCTAGGACAGTGCCTGGCACAGAGTGGACCCTGAATATGTTGCATGGAAGGAAGGGAGGGAGGGAGGAACAGAGGGAGGGAGGGAGGAACAAAGGCAGGGGAGGGGAGGGGAGAGACGCACCCAGCACAGTATGTGGCATATGAAAGATGCTAATTACTTACTCACTCACTCCCTGCTACCCCTTCTCCCATTTTACACCCAGACAACTCAGACACTTTCTGTAGTTTTCCCAGTTTTTGACCTTTCCAGTCCTGACTCCACCCTCACCACGTCATCAACCCGATTACTCTGCAGCCACACATCCCGGGGTCTCCTTCCAGGGCTGAAGTGCCCAGCCCAATGGTTCCAAGCCACGGGAATCCCGGAGACAACCTTTCCAATGCAGTTTAACCTTCGTCCCCAGAGGCCTTCTCGTGCATCCTGGAAATCTGAGGCAAATCAACAGCACGTGCTTCCCAACACATCCCTCGAACATGCCCACTTGAGACAGCAGGCAGCAGGAACAGATGCTTCTGTTTAAGGAATGCCTATCATGCCAGCTTGCAAAGCGGTGCAAATTCAGTCCAGCCCACAGGTATGTTTTGTTTGACCTGAAAAGTGTTTAAATATTTGAATAACTTACCAACATTTAAATATCAAAAAAAAAGTCACGTCAAAATTCGTTAACAGTCTGAAGATGTGGACTCACAGAGCCCCCTTTGACTGGGGCATGGACTCCCATTTGCCATAGTCCTCACCAGGCTAGCCCCTTTAGGCATTTGGGTGCAGGACTTCTGATATAATAACAATAAATTCAGATTAGGAAGGAAGAATTAAAACTGCCCCTATTTGCAGATGGCATGATTATCTACGTAGAAAATTCCAAATAATCCACCCACACAGAAACTTCTGGAAGTAAGAAACGAGTTCGGCAAGGTCACAGGATGCAGGACCAACATACAAGACTCAGTTTCTATATACTAGCAATGAACAAGTAGAAACTGGAATTACTTATCAGTTACAATTGCTCAGAAAAATTAAATGCTTAGGAATAAATCCAGCAAAATATTACAGGGATTGTATGCTGAATACTACAAGATGTTGATGAAAGAGATCAAAGATCTAAATAAATGGAGAAATGTACCATGTTCATGGATTAGAAGACTCAACATAGTAAAGATGTCAATTCTTCCCAGACTGATATACAGGTTTACTGCAATTCCCATCAGAATCCCAGTAAGATTTTTTTTTGAAAGATATAGGTAAGTCTATTTTAAAATGTATATTGAAAGAACTAGAGTTTGAAAAAGTTGGAAAAGAAGAATAAAGTGGGAGGAATCATACTACCCACTTTTAAGACTTACTATAGAGGTACAGTAATCAAGACTGTGTTACTAGCAGAGGGACAGATGCATAGATCAAGGAAACAGACTAGAGAACCCAGGAATACCTACACCCAAGTACGGACAACTGATTTTTGACAAAGGTGAAAAAGCGACCCAGTGGAGGAAGGGTATTCTTTCAACAAATGGTGCTGGAGCGTTTGGACATCCGTAGGGAAAATAATAATAAATTCTATGAGCAAAGGGATGTTACTCTCTTTTGTTCACAGTTCTACCCTAAGCACCTAAAATAGTAATTGGCACAAAATAAGTGCTTAATCAATATTTGTGGAATGTAGAGTAGCTATAAAAGCTTCCATTTTTTAGCACTGTGCCCCAGGAATAGGTGTTATTATCTCCGTGTGATAGGAGGGAAATCTGAAGTGCAGAGAGGTCAGAAAACGTGCCCAATATCAGCATAGGAGGGAGAGCCAGTATCAGACGTACATGATCGAACTGAGTCCGCACATAGATCCCTTTCTGCCCACTTTCTGCCGATGGAGAAACTCAAGTTCAGAGACACTGCATGAATTTTTCGGGCCCCACAGCTAGCAGGAGGCAGAGCCAAAATTCGATCAACAATCTGCCTGACTTCAGGACACTTGCCACTGCTTCCCAAAGCTTTCCTGGGTGGGATCCTCAGACTGGCAGGCTGAGCGACACTGCCCCTCTTGGTAAGCCCTCGCCTCTCCCTGTATTTGCTCAGAGCCTGTTGGCATATGTGGCTTAAACACCAGGGCTCCCAGTGGAGTGCAGTTCACCGAGCCGGCTCATTTATTCATTAATTTGCTTTCCATATTTTCAAACAGAAAGCAGCCGTTGCAGGCAAGGCAAATCAATATTGTGCTCCGCGATTCATCTTCATTCCCGCCACATCCCTGCTCCATCCCCGGTGCTTTTCACCCAGCCTCCTCCTAATGGGTTCCTGGATGCTGACGAATGGGAGCTCAGAGGCAACCACGCCACGTTAGAAGATTAAATCATTAAGATCTACATCGGTCATTTTTACGAGCCTCCCTCACCCCCAAACTCGTCACCACCCTTGTGTTGAGCTCACTGTTAGTGATTCAGGCAGACACAGTCAAGATGAAGTTGCCACTTCCGAGATTTTATTGGCTGCAAGCTTGGAGATATTGATTCTCTCTTCTTCTGCTTTTCTGAAATCAGGTATCCTGCCCAGAGATGCAGAAATTATTGAGAGGGGGGCTGAATATGGACTTGCTGATTTCCCCAGCTCTGTTTGCCAAAGGGTTTTCTTGTTTTCCTAGAAAGGAGAGAAAGGTAGTTTCCTCACATTCATTTTGTAATCACAGTTTAAAACAGGGCACTTACTATTTGCCAATCGCTGCTAAGCACTGCACAGGGGATGCTCACGATGTCCTCCCAGCAACATGAAGAGGTGGGAAGTATTATTAGCTCTTTTCGCTGAGAAAACTGAGGTTCTGAGATTCCCCCCAGGATTACAGGGAACTTGAACTCAGGTATGCCTAACTCCAGAGACTGGGTTCTTGCCCATCACCTACACTGCCCTGCTCCCCCCTCGTTAGCTTCAAGAGGGGCACAGGTAGAAAGATAAGAGATGTTAAGTGTTGTAGACTGAATATATTATTCCCCCAAAGTTCATAAGTTGAAGCCTCCCCTAATGTGATGGTATTGGGAAGCGGGGCCTTTGGGAGGTGATTAGGTTTAGATGACATCATGAAGGTAGGGCCTCCATGATGAGATTACTGTCCCTAAAAGAAGAGGAAGAGACAAGAGTGTGCTCTCCCTCTCTCTCTCTTTCTCTCTCTTTCTCTCTCTCTCTTTTTCTTTCTCTCTCTCTCTCTCTCCCCACCATAGAGGACACTGTGAGAAGGTGGCCATCTGCAAGCCAGGAAAAGAGCCCTCACCAAGATCCTGACCATGCTGGCACCCTGATCTTGGACTTCCCAGCTTTCAAAACTGTTGTTTAAGCCATCCAGTCTGTGGTATTTAGTTATAGCAGCCCAAGAGGACTAAGACATCAGAAGTATCACTATATCCTGGAGCAGGGTTGCAGGTCAGCCCAGGGTGGGCAGGGATGAAGGGGGCAAGATGCTGGAAATCAGAGCACAGTGTGGATTTGCATGCTTTTACACCTCCTTTGCCCACAGGCAAATCCACAGACCTGAACTTCCCCACCCTTCAAAGCAGGAGGGAATTGAAAGTATTTCCTCTTAAGTTCCAGAAGGTTTAACTTTATCTCTCAAGGATCAGATAATAAATATCTAAGGCTTTGTGGGCCATACAGATTCTGTCACAACTACTCAACTCTGCCGTTGTAGCATAAAAGTGGCCACAAACGGTAGATAGATGAATGGGCATCGCTCCATTCCAATAAAAGTTTATTTACCAAAACAGGCAGTGGACCAGATTTGGCCTGTGGGCTATAACCTCCCGTCCTGGAGGATGGGGCTTTAGGAGCAAGTGTTTGTTTGTGATTTCTGGACCAGTGACGCTGACCTGCCTTGCACCACTCAGTGGGACCAGGATGTAGGAAATGTCAGCACAGGGAGGGGAGAAGCAAAGTCCGCATCAACGTGGCCAGATAAAATGCAAAACCACTTCCACGGAGTGGAATCCAAACTGGAGTCAGTCAGGGTAACACAGCAGAAAATAAGTCTAATAATAATAAAAGTATAAGCAAAAATCCCTACCATGATCTACAAGATGCTCATGGTACTCTCCCCCACCTCCCACCCACTCTACCTCTCTGTTCTCATCTTCCACTGCTCCTCCCCTGGCATGCTCTCTCAGCCACACTGGCCTCCTTACTCTTCCTCAAACGTCCAAGCTTGCTCTCACCTCAGGGCCTTTGCACCTGCTATTTCCTCTGCCTGGACCTTATCACTGGGCTAGCCTGCTGGGGGATGAGACCATGTGGAACACAGATAACCTGTCCCAGCCGAGACCCTTCTAGACCAGCTACCAGCTGACCATGAACAGGTCCAGTCAAGATCAGCC
Organism: Balaenoptera physalus; assembly: GCF_965194825.1. Classification (NCBI taxonomy): domain Eukaryota; kingdom Metazoa; phylum Chordata; class Mammalia; order Artiodactyla; family Balaenopteridae; genus Balaenoptera; species Balaenoptera physalus. The sequence goes on from NC_138898.1 coordinate 74,965,586, forward strand.
AAACCTTGTCCAGGTCAGCAGAACACAACCAAACTCTAGACTCATAAGAAATAATAAGTCTTTGTGGTTTTGAGTCACTTCCTTTTTGGAGCTCCTTCTTACACAGCATGAGCTAACTGACACAGAAGGCTGTGCCACCAACTCACTGTATGAATAATAAAAACATTCACTATGTCTGGTCTCTGAATTCCTCATCAGGAAAATAAGAGAATCATAAAAATTTTACTCCTTCCTTTGTCTCATGTTGCAGCAATATTCAGCACTATAGCACACTCCCTTTTTCTTTCTTTTTTTAATTGAAGTATAGTTGATTTACAATATTGTGTTAGTTTCAGGGGTAGAGCAAAGTGATTCCGATATATATTTGGGTATATACATTCTTGTTTTTCAATTCTTTTCCATTATAGTTTATTACAAGATATTGAATATAGTTCCCTGTGCTATACAGTAAATTCTTGTTGTTTATCTATTTTATATATGGTAGTGTGCATCTGTTAATCCCCTACCCCCAATTTATCCCTCCCCTCTCTTCCCCTTTGGTAACCATCAGTTTGTTGTCTATGTCTGTGAGTCTGTTTCTGTTTTGTAAATCAGTTCCTTTGTACTGTCTTTTACATTTCACGTATCAGTGATAGCTTGTGATATTTATCTTTGTCTGACTTACTTCACTTAGCATGACAATCTCTAGGTCCATCCATGTTGCTGCAAATGGCATTATTTCATTCTTTTTATGGCTGAGTAATACTCCACTGTGTATATGTACCACATCTTCTTTATCCATTCCTCTGTCGATGGACACTTAGGTTGCTTCCATGTCTTGGCTATTGCAAACAGGCTCACTCACTTTTTCTGAGACTCTTTCTTCCCTTGGCTTTTATGGCACCACAGTCACATGGTTCTCCAGTTTCTTCTCCCTGTTCCTTCTGCAGAGCCATTCCCCAGTGCCTGCCCGTGAAATACTGAAGTTACTCAAGACTTGGAAGTAGGCCCTCATCTCCTCTCATTATAAATCTCCCAAAGTCATCACATCCATACCCATGGCTTCACTTGCCATCTCTGTGCTCCACTGGGCACACGCTTTCCTCTCAGTCAGTAACTACGGGGGAATGGGATGGTCAGGTGCCATGTGTGGCTTAAGCTAGTCACGGTCTGTGACCTGGGCCTGGGCAAGAAACCCAGCCTGAGCACGTGGATCCTCCAAAAATGGGGTCGTGACATTGAAAAAAGGGAGGCAGGACTCTTAGGTTGGCAACTAACTGGACAACCAGAAATGAGGATACCATCCTTAACCCCTCTCCCTGTAAACAATCCCTTACCCCTACCTAATCCATTATTGAGTCTGGTGTATTACCTCCTGAGCCTCCCTCAAATCCACTCCCTTGTCTTTTGCTCCATCTTTAGCACCCTATTCCAGGCCAATTTTATCCCTTTCCTGGATGAAGGCAGCAACCTCACAACTGCCCCGCCAGCCCCGCCTTGATCTATGCTACTTCCTCCCGCAGTGCCCCCTTTATTCAGCAGCCACAAACTGACCCGGGTGTCTTCCTGCTGAAACTCTGACTGCTGGTTGCTCTTATGAGAAAAAGGGCCCTGCCTACACTGCCTCCTGCTGGCAGCTCCTCTGTGCTCCCCGTCACTCACTCCACGGCAACCGGGTACTAAAATGGGCCACGCTTTCTCCCACCGCAGGTCTTTGCCCATGCTGTCTCCTCCTCCTAGACTGTTCCCATTTCTACTTTTATCTACCTAACTCCTTTTCATTCCGCAGATCTTAGCTCAAACATTACCTCCTCAGCGAAGCCTTCCTTGATCTCCTGACTAGGTCAGGCGCCCGTATACACATTTGTAGCCCTGTGTAACTTTCCTTCATGAGCACTTATTATTACTGTCATCTCAATGTTACGAGTATGATTCTTCGAGCAACAAGAACAGAGATATGACACTCGACCACACTTACTTCTTCCTTGAAACAATCCCAGGATATAGGTTCAACTACCCTCAGAGGTGAAAGCTTGTTCGAGACTCACAGCTAGAAAAGACTGAGCAGAGATTTGAACCCAGGTTGATCTGACCCTAGAGTTGAACTCACTTCCTTTCATCAGTGGTTGTCTAACTGGATTCCATGAGGCCCTGGGATTCAGCAGGTGTAAAGCCTCAGGGAATAAGGGAAAGCTAAGCAGAGTCAGTACCCTGTACTTTCTGTCCAATCTTTACCGACCTGTGTCCCTCCAAGAAGCACGAGCCTTTATTTCCTCTCCTTATCCAGAGGCTTCATCCTGCACCATGCACCCTGGTTAATCTTGAACTTGGCTTCCCAACTTGTTCTTGGCTTCCCCAGTTCCTGACCCCGTCTCTGGTCCAAGGCCTCCTGCTTACCCCTTGGATTGGAGATTCTTGGTACCAGCTTCTCAGCTCTGTCCTCTACCTTCCCTCCAAAACTTCCAGCCAGATTCACCAGTTAGATGATGCCTCTTCAGACTGATCTGTTCTTCTGGCTGACATGGCTCCTTCCTGGCCCGGGACGCAGTGGTCAACACACTCCCTTGGTTCACCCTACCCTGTGAGTGGGACTGGGGTACATGGTGGCTTTTAATAGTCAGTAATAACTCTGGCAGCTGAATTAGTCTTTCTCTCCACTCCCAAGTCCTTGGGGACTTTGATGTCCAATGTGAATGAACCAGTCCACATCTTCAACCTCTCCAACTCCAATGGACCTCACTTTCCTTCCACTTCGACCACCCACACCCATGATTATGATATGCCAACTTTTGCTTCAACTTGAATCCCAGGCTCCTACTTATCAACCACAACCTCCTATCATTGCAACTAAGCCCTCCCCTTACATTACTCTCTGTAGCTTCCATCTCTTCTTGACCACTCTCCATCAGTTATCGCCTCTTACTTGTTTTTCAACCCCTCCTTCTTATTCATCCTCACCATTCAATCATGATGGATTCTTTTCAGTCTGGAAAAATCTAAATCCCTCCTATACCAGATGCTCTTGGTGTCTGATCCTATCCCCTCAGTTTTTACTATTGGCATCACTCCAATCGAACTTCCCACTGCCACCACCTTTGTCTCTTTGCCTGAGGACTTTATCTGGCTGCCAGAGCCCACTCTCCCCATGCACACGGCAGGCCAAAAATATCTGGAAATTAACGCTTCCTCAACCAATGAGGAATAGTCCTCAACCAATGACTGTGGGAATTGGTGGATAAATACCCCAGCTCCCTTGCCTCTTGAGGACTTGAATAACTCAGGTGCATGTTCTGTACTGCCTTCTCTAGTTACCCAATGGGATTAAGTTCCATTTTCCCTCAGTGGTTACTTGCTTGCTGGCACACACTTTACTGATTTCCTTACCTTTACGTCTCACTTCTTCACTCCCCTACTGGTGTTTCCTGGGATCACCTCCAAAATAAACTACTTGCACTTAATCCTGTCTCGTGTCTGCCCAATCCAACATCTCCTCTGGGTACTGCTCATCTATTGCTTCCCTTTCTTGGACCAGCACGTACACCAATACTCTCCTCTCTTCCATTCACTCTGCAACCCACTGCAGTCTGGTTACCACCCCCAATGTCCCATCAAAACTGTTTTTTCCTAAATATACAAGAGGCCTTCCATTTTATTTGGCCTCTGTACAGCTTTCAACATGTTGCCACTCTCTTCTCAGAACTCTTTCCTTCCTCGGCTTCGTGACATCACTCTCTCTCTCTGCTTTTCCTCCTACCTCTCTGCCATCCCTCATCAAGTTCTTTCTCAGCTCCTCAAAACTCCAACTGCCCTTTAAATGCTGAGATTCCTAAAGGCCCCACCACCCTTGGCCTTCTCCTCTTACTCTGAGGTTACACATTCTCCTTGGATGATACCTTCCAATTGAGTCCCAGTAGACTTTACAGTTGCTCCGCCCACACAGAGCACAATTCCAAGGGTCAGGTCTCAACTCCAGCTGCCAATCAAATCTCTCCAACATGTCCTCAACCCAAATCATTCTTTCCCCGCCCCTCTCTGGTTCATGTCATAACCATCCACCCAGTCACCCCGCCCACTTGGAGTCCTCTTAAACTGCTTCCCCTAATTCGGTCGGGATGCATGATTCACCACCCAGTCGTGTCAATCTGGCCTCCTGAATCTCTGTCCTCTCCATCCCCATGATCACGATCGTGGGCCCAGGTTTCTGCAGTAGCCTCCTTGCCAGTTTCTCTGGCTCCAGTTATCCCAATCCAACCCATCCTCTACACCGCTGGCAGAGTAATTCCTTCTGAAGCACACAAAGGAGCCCCTCCTTCTCCTGCTTGAAACCCTCCCTGCCCTCAGATAAGGTCCAGATCCCTTAACAGGATTCCAGGGCCCTTCATGACCTAGTTCCTGCCCACCTCTCCAGCCACACCTTTCACCACTTTGCATGCTAGTGACTCTAACCTGGTTGAATATTGGCATTATCCGGAGAGCTTTAAAACAAGATACCGAAGCCTTGACCCCACCCCCAGAAATCATGACTTACGTGGCCAGGGATGAGTTGCGGGCATTGGTATTTACCACACTGATTATTAACTGTCTCACCACCTCAAATACGTGGTGACTTTCATAGGGGGTCTTTCATCACTCCAACAGCAGGCTCGATACAGGTTCGTTGAATGGATGGATGAATGAATGATCCCCAGTCCCCTCTGGCCATGGGAATAGGAACTTGTCTTTTCACTGCTTCCTCCTCCTCCCATAGTTTGATGCCAAAGCACGTAGTAGGTGCTCAATAAATATTTGTTGAGTGGATTAATAAATATCAGACGTGGAGAGACGAGCATCCACGCTGCCCTCATTTTTACAGGAGAGCTCTGGGGAGCAGAGACAAATCAAATTAAACTTCCTACAGTTTTGCTAAAATGGAATTTGCCAAAGACGTCCTGAGAAATGGATTTAATTAGGTCTGTTAATAGGGGAGTCGTTGATGGCTGAGATTTAAAGCTGAGGCTGGAAAAGGTATCAATAATTTTACCATTTTAAATTATACAGGAGGTTATTTCTCACTCCTGCCTTAATTATGAGAATGCAACTTGATGAAGCCTCAGCTTTGGTTTCAGGGGCGAGACCTGGTATTTCACTGAAATGGGGCATCAGAGGTATCGCAGCTGTATGCGACTGGCTCAGCCCAGGTGCGCTGGCCGTGGAAGAAGTGGACAAGTGGCGCTGCACAGCCAGATCTCATCACACTAACGACTGTCAGTACAACCCCATGTGGCTTTTAATTGCAAGAAACATCCATGAGAGGGAAAGGTGCGGGCGGTCTCTAATGATGGCGTGAAATTCTGCATAGGTTTTCAGAGCCCAGTAGATTTCTTGCATTTCATCCCCTCATTAGGCAGTTTTAGAGACCTGAGTTCTAATTAGTTCCTCTGTCAGATCCTGAAAGGGGCACCACGCCCTTCTTCGTTAGCTCACTACTATCAGAAATACTCAGCTGTCGCCAAATGTTGGAGCCAAGTAAAAGCAGCTCAGTTTGGGGATCGAGTTTCCTTCAGATACAAAGACCCTTGAATACCCACTGGAAGACAGTATGTTCTCTGGGGGCTCAGGAAATGAGCCTGGATACATGGTAGGGCATCATTCATCCTACAAATCTTTCTTGAACCTAACTATGTGTCAGGCACCCTTCTGGGCAGAGCTGGGACTAGGGTGAGGCAAGCGAGGCTCTCAGGGGCAAAATTTGAGAGAGGGACCAAAAAACTCAGGCATCAAGATAATCAATATTTTAATACAATATTATTAAAGATAAAAATTAATGCAGGGGCTTCCCTGGTGGTGCAGTGGTTAGGAATCCGCCTGTCGATGCAAGGGACACGGGTTCGAGCCCTGGTCTGGGAAGATCCCACATGCCGCGGAGCAACTAAGCCCGTGCGCCACAGCTACTGAGCCTGCGCCCTAGAGCCCGTGAGCCACAATTACTGAGCCCACGTGCCTAGAGCCCGTGCTCCGCAACAAGAGAAGCCACCGCAATAAGCCCACGCACCGCAACAAAGACCCAATGCAGCCAAAAATAAATAAATAAAATAAATAAATTTATTTTAAAAAATTAATGCAAATATGTATATAATGAACAAAATATCAAATTTTAAACTAAAGACAGGATCTAAGGACCTAAGCCTAAGGCGGTCCTTGCAGGACCTGCCTCTCCTGCCTCACCCCAGCCCCAGCCCTGGTTCTAGGCACTGGGGATACAGCGATGAATTGGTCAAAACCCCTCCTCGTGTAAATGTTCAAGTGGGTGCGAGACAAACAATGAACAAAATAACCAAGTCAAATATATAAGGCTGGTGGAGGGTGTTATGGAGAGATCTAAAGCAGAGAAGGGGAAAATTCCATAGTAAACATCTCAAAACCCCCTCCCCAGTCCGGACTTTCTACTTCCTGGTATAGTAGGAAGAACAGGGACCCCCAGCCCAGTCCGAGGGACAGATCCCAGCCCCGGCAGCCACCTGAACTAGGTCTTAGGGCACGTAAGTCACTTGCTTTCCAGGCTTCACTCTCACGCTCTACCATCTGAGGGATGGAAAGGCGGAAGTTCGTGACAAGGGTAACGTTTGTGAGCAATCACTCTGCATGGAGCCCTGCGCTAAGCTCATGAAGTTCATTCCCTCGTTCACCGCTCACCACGAACCAGTGGCAGTGGGTATTTCTGTGGTGTGGAAAGCTGACACTTCACACTGAACCCAGGGGAGGCTGAGGCTTTGAGGTTCTTCAGGCCAAATTCCCACCCATAATGCTGCACACGTCAAACTGCAGCAGGGTTCCGCGTCCGAGTGGCCTGGAGCAAGTCCCCGGACCCTTCTGAGCCTTACTGTACTCATCCGAAAAACGGGGATAATGGTGCCCCCCCACCCACCCAGGACTGATGAAGCCCGTCGTCTGGCATACAGTGGGTGCCCCATAAATGTGGGTGCCCCTCCTCCCCCGGCCCCTGCCCTGGGCGGTGATACCAGTCTCCAAGGCAACGGGGCAGAATCAACCAGTGAAGTTCAAACGCGGCCCATTTCCTATTTTCCTGACAGCCTATTTCATGGATCACAGAGACCCAAGTACAGCTGCTTATTCAACGGAGGAAAGAATGAAATCATTTTCATTTTCATTCCTTAATAACTGATGTGACCTATTCTCTGTTGATCTCTCCCTTCCGAGGCTACAGCCCTTCCCTTTAAATTTGGCCAGAGAGAGGGAATGTGCATTAATGACAGAATGTGCTGCCCGGAGAATGCTGGGAGCCGCATCAGCGCCGTGCAGTTGTAAGTCCAAATGAAAGATATTATGTCACGTCGTTTGAATTAAACAGAATTAAACTATAGTCCTAGATCATTAAAAATGAACCAGTCTGCTGGATGGCTTCCAAGTGCTTGGCGCTCAGTGCCCCAAAAGGTGCCCAGCTCCCACAGGGTTTTTTTTTTTTAACACCTTTATTGGAGTATAATTGCTTTACAATGGTGTGTTAGTTTCTGCTGTATAACAAAGTGAATCAGCTGTATGCATACATATATCCCCATATCCCCTCCCTCTTGCGTCTCCCTCCCACCCTCCCTATCCCACCCCTCTAGGTGGTCACAAAGCACCGAGCTGATCTCCCTGTCCTACAGGGTTTTACATCCTCATTTTCTGCCAATAATTCCTCCTCTCTGTGAACGTGAGGGAATAACTTGCTCAAAAGGCCATCACCCATCAGCGGTGGCCGCATTCCGCAGGCGGCCCTGCTGTGCTAACTCAGGGCCAGTTCTGCCCTCGCTGGAGCTCTCTCCCCTGGGCTCAGGCAGGCAGGGCAGCCTGGCAGCGGGGACGCACTGGGAGGCACCAGGAAGCCACGGGGCAGGCAGCCAGGGCCGGTCTGCGGACCCAGTGATGATTAACTGCCCCCTGGCAATGTTTTCTCCTCCGGGAGTTCTGGGGAGCTCCCCGCCTGCACCCAAAAGCCCAGAGAGGGAAGCAGGCTGATAGCATTGCTTCCCTTTACAAATGGGGAAACCAAGGCTCCAGAGCCCAGGGCACTTGGGGTCGCACAGCTTAACCCAGCGTGCCTGGGAGGGAAGGCCCCCAGGCCTGGCTCCCGCTCCCTCTCTCACCAGGCACCCCACCTTCCGGGACACAAGTGGCCTCTCCCTTACACTCTGCCACCCACTTGCCTCCTGGCCCAGGCACCGTTTCACCTCTCTGAGAACCTCTGTCCTGGTCTGCAAACCTGTAATTCCCCAGGTGTCCCTCAGAGTGAGATTAAACTGGGAGTCAGAAGAAGGGGTTGAACCCCAGCTCTGCTGCTTACAAGCCATGCAGCTTTAGGAAATCTTGTTCTGCTCACTGAGCCTCAGTTTTCTCATCTGTAACTTGGGACTTAATAACAAAGGACCTTTCTCCAAGGTTCCTCTGCCCGGACACCCTACCCAGCCCCCGGCCAGATCCCTGTCCAGCGTGCATTTAACATCCTCCTGACTTTAGGTCTCAGCACCTGGGTAAGATGTCACTCTGCTTTCTCATCTAATCTACCCCGAAAGCGAACGTCTGGTTTGCCCTATGTTGACGATAAAGAGGCTTTATACCAAAACCCAATCATAAGAGGAATTAAACCTACTCAGCTTTCCAAGTGTCAGCGTGGCTCTAAGCACTTTGCACCTATTCATTCAGCAAAACTTTAGGGAACGCTTGAGCCTCCTCCAGGCACTGGGGATGCAGCAGTGGCAAAACACACGCCTGGTTCCCATGCTGGGTCTAGGAATACTCAGCCCCCTCCCCACTCCTCAGGCAGCCTCTCCTCCTCGCTCCCTTCCCGTCCCCATCCTTCACACACCGAGTCCGCAGTGAAGAATGTGAGACAATGATTTTGCCCCACATCACAGGAAACTGGGTGACGCGCCCTGAGCAGAAAGAGTGGGTGCGTCCTGGCGGCGTTCAGCCTTCACAAAGGCTCACCTCCTTTCAGCCGCCCCAGCGTCCCCCCAGTTCCTGCTGCCACCCACCCCTCACCACGCCCAAGTGGGTCAACTCTGTGGCCTCATCTTCAGCTGCAGCCGAACATTCTGGAATGGCCATGTTAACCAAATAATGACAAAACAATGGAGGCAACAGAAAACCCTGTGGTTTATCCCATCCCTAAGCTGAACTTCATGGTAGAAGATGAGGCCCAAAGGATGGGGAGAAGTAGCTGTTCCATACGTTACGTGCAATTAAAACAAGTGGAAGCTTTCGAAGTCTGTTTGGGAGGAGCCTTCCCAGAAATCCTCAGGGGAACCGTCACGGGAAAGAGACACTTAAAGGAATGTTTATTGCAGGGGGAAAAGAGGAAAAGTGACCTAACTGTTCATCAAGAGAATGGATGAGTTATGATATTCATCAATAGGATACTCTTAACGTAGTGAAAATGAACTTGGGCTACACGACAGACGTGTCCGTTGTATAACGACAGACAGATCTCACAAATCTTGGAACATAAGCCAGTTGTAGAAGGACATATAAAGAACACCACGTGTATCAAGATTAACAGCACGCAGAACAATTCCACGTTGGTTTAGGAATATGTCCTTTTACACTTCAAGTGTAAAGATGTGCATCAGATTCAGGATTGCCATGGGGAGACACGAGGGGGAGGGGTAAGTGGGTTTTAGGCTATATCAGTAAGGTCTTATTTCTTGACTTGAGTGATGAGCACACAGATATTCACTCTATTGTTCCTTTCTTATGCCGTAAGTAATTTAAATAGTGGGGAGAAAATCAGTCATGGGGCCACTCAGAGGAAGAATTACCTTTCTCCCTGGACAGATCACACTCCAGGCCATGGCTGAGCTGGTTCTCTTTGTCTCGCTCCTGGGAGAAGGTATAGAGCCCCAGGTCCTGCTGCCAGGGCCCCAGGTCCAAGGCTGGAGACCACCCATTTAAGCTCTGATGCCAAATGCACCTGAGTACGGAGGTACCCACCACTCCTGACCCAGAGGCATGCCTCTCGCTGCTCCCACGACAAGCCCTACCTGGCGGCCCAGTCGGGTAGCCAGGAGCTGGGCTTTGGGGCAGACAGAGGATGAAAAGAGACTGAGTGAGATATTCATGCCAGCGTCTGGCTCGGCCCGCACACGGTCCCTCCACAGCTTCGGCCCCCGCATAGGGAGCCCCACGTGCTCCCCCGTGTGCGCTGGGCTCCGGCTCTTAGCGGAGCATTCATCACGCTGCCCAGTGATCACACACTAGATGCCCAGCGATGCTCCAAAGTGAATGAATGCCGGCCCTTACCCAGATGGGCCAGATGATGGGGCCTCCTGGGAAGAGATAAAGGCCTCCATCAGAGGATTGCAGGGGAGGATCTCAGATAAGAGTGCTCCATGTGGACAATCTCGGGGGAGAGTGGGTGCCCCGGGGGGTGCTGAGGGCCAGAGGGTTTTATAGTTTAAAAAAAAGTGTGTATGTGTGTGTGTGTGTGTGTGTCTGTGTGTATATATACACACACACATTTATGTATGTGTTCATGTATATGTAGATATACTTATGTATCATATATATACATATATGTGTGTTCAAATATATGTAGATACACTTATGTATCAATGCATATGGATAAATATTACATGTGTATACATACATACATATATACTTATGTTTTCATATATATACACACATACTTGCATATGTATTTGCATAAATACATATATACTTATGTATGTATTCATATATACATGCATGTATTCGCGTATATATACCTATATGCCAGTGTACATATTTATTTTTTTCATGCATGCACCTGTGTTCTGTCTTAAAGCAGAGGTTCCACGAGGGCGGGCAGCACTGCCAGGCCATGCAGCCCACAGGGGCAGCCCCTGCCCTGGTGCTTCCTGTCAGTCCGCGGAGCATCCCTCGGGGCTTGGGGCGTGGCATCACCGATGCTGCTGCCCCATTTCCCAGGTAGGGAAACTGAGGTTCAGAGGTTAAGATGGCCACAGCACGTCCCCCAGATGGGGGACACAGGATTGGAACTGCAGCTCACTCGGAGTCTGAAGCCCCTCCCCTGGCCTGAGCCCCAGTGGCGCAGGGCAGTCATGCTATTTACCCTGCACTGTGCTGTCTACCCTCCCACTTGCTCCATCACCTGTTTTATTTCCTCCAAAGTGCTTCTCACTGTCTGAAATTAGTCTTGTCTTCCCACTCTCAACTGTGAGGTCCACAAGGAGGGACTTGCCTGTTTTCTGACACTGAGGGTCCTGAACCCCAAGCTGGCCTTGACCCTGCCCTTCCTCTCAGCCCCATGTCCAAACCCTCAGCAAATCCTGAGCCCTGCCTCCAAAATACATCCGGGATCCAACCACTTCTCTGCACCGCCACTGCCTCTCCCTGGTCCAGGCCATCCCCATCGCCCCCTCAACTACTACACAAGCCCCAGCTCGCTCCCTGCTCCACGCCTGCCCCTCCAGACTGTTCTCCACTCTGTGGCCTGTTCAAACTCGAGTCCACGCATGTCCCTCCTTTGCTGAAAAGTCTCCAACAGCTCCCAACTCATTCACAGTAAAATCTGAAGCCCTAACCGGGGCCCACAAGGTCCCAGTGTCCCCGTGGCTCCCTCTATGACCTCTTCTTGTGTCAGGTCACTCACTGAGGGACAGTGAGTTCCCACACGCCTAAAGACATGACATGTCACACACACACACATACACACACACACACATACGCACGCACACACACACACACGCACACACCGTCATCCTCTACCCTTTTGCTCTGCTTTATTCTCCCCCTAACTTTTCCTATCACACAACAGATATGCGTTTACATCTTTTTGTCCATCCGTGAGGGCGGGGGCTAACACACTGCCTGAGACAGAGCATGTGCTCCGTACTGGTAGAAGGAAAGAAGGAAGATGAGTTCAGGAAACAGTTGTTGAATGAATGAATGAAAACCAGAAAATATCTCCCTGAGTTAGGAGTGGTTATGCTGTGTCACATCAGAGGACTGATGCCTCACTTAGCCGGGGGTTTCTTCAGGGTAAATTCAGGTTAATAAATATTAGGGTTGGAGGCCTGGGGCTGCTGGGCCGTTTTCTGGGCTACCGAAGCTCTCTCTGGTGATTTTCTTTCCCATCCTCAAAATCTGAGCAAGTATATTTCCCCCATCAGGGGACTTGGCTGCTGGGATTCTGAGGGGAGATGGTAGGGCAGGGAAACAGCCCCAGAACCCACCGCAGAAACCCTCAGGATAAGGCCAAACCAGTGAAACACATCGGCGACGTCCAAGCACATGATATATTAGTGTGTGTAAAGCAGACTCCGCCGTGGCAGCAAATAATCGTCCCTCCCCCCGGTTTCGGTGGCTTTAGTACAAACATAGCCTGCTGCTCGCTGACATCGCAGGTGCGATTGGATGAGGCTGGGGGTTCTTCTCCGCATGACCATCCAGGAACCCAGGCTCCGTCCACCGTGGGCCTCGGCCATCTTCAGCGCGTGGCTTCCAAGGTCCCTGCAGAAAGGGAAGAAAAACAAGGATGCACAGGAGACACTGATATCCCAGGCCTAGGACGCTGCCCAGCCCTTCTGCCCGTGTTCTGTGGTCCCCACCTAGACGCGAGGGGGTGGACACGTACTTTTCCTACAGTCCCAGGAGAGGAACAAGATGGTTCCATGAACATAGAGCTTTGTCTCTGTCACACCAGGGAAGGGCAGACACTGGTCTCCAGGACACACAGATAACGTGACTGCAGCTAGGCTTCCCGTCTGAGCCTCGGCTGGGACGCAGAGTCAGGCTAAGGTCCTGGGGTACTGCTCAGCTGTGTGAAGAAACTGAAATACATGAGGGAAAAGGGAGTCTGGAGAAAGAGGCCGGACCGTGCATCTGGGTGAGAGAAGGGTTCCGGGGGGCAAATAGCAGTGGAGGCTGGAAACCGGAGCGGCAGCCTGGCACCTGGTCGCCAGGACGAGAAAGGAGCCCGTGGAGAAACCAGCTTCCACCCGTTTCTCCCCAGATGTGCGTGGCACTGGGGCCGCGAGCTCAGGGGCGTGCTGCTGCACTGGAGCCCTGCGCACCGGCGGCCCCGGAGGATGCCAGCAAACAGCACCTGGGTGAGCCAGCTCTGGTCTGACGCTTTCCCAAGACCCCCAGGGTGACCAGGAGAGACTTTCAGGAGGAGGGTGCTGAGCCAAGCCCCGGCCACTCGCGTGGTCTTGCTGCAACCGCAGGCACCGATCCCGAAGTTACCTGTGCTGGAAAGGAAGAGCCCTCTCCTCACGGGCGCGCCCTCTGCCCTTTATCCTGGACACGTCCCCAGGTGCTCCCTACAGCCCGCAGGCCCGGAGTGCAGCGTACCTGGGCAGGTGGGATGGGAAGCGGAGGCAATATGAGTCCCAACAGGCTCACCGTCCATCCCCAGCATCGGTGCACCTGCCCTGTTTTGCATTCGTGAAGGGACAGGGACAGTCTCGAGCCCCAGACCACCTGCTCGGTGTTGGCCCCTGCCTCCCTCCTGCCCGGCCCCTAAAGCTAGACCTTGTCCCTGCTTCCTGCAAGAGCTGGCTCCCGCCACGCCCCTTCCTCTGGATCACCACCAAGCCACGGTTCTGCCCCTTCGCTGCCAGTGCCTGGTGGGGAATGCAGGACTGTGGGAACCAGAAGTCAGACAGCCCTGAGATGCCCTCATACCCCAGAAGGATCAGAATTTCCCAAGCAAAAGAGATGCCTCTGTGTACAGCAGAGGGACGCTGAATGGCCCCGGGCAATGGGAAAGGAACTCATAATAAACACGACAGTGGTGACTGGCCCTGCTGACTGCCAAGGGGCGGGGCCGCTCACTCTCCAAGGAGCGCCTCCCTTCTCCCCTCACCCTGCATCCCAAACAGAGCCAGCCAGCCCTCTCCAGACCCATCACAGTCAGGCTAAGCACCAGGGCCATCCCTCTCCCGAGTGTTAGGCAAGAGTTGCATTGAATCTTTATGCTTCTTGATCTTTTGAGGATCACGGACACCCTGGAGAATTTGATGAAAGCTGTGACTCCTCCCTTAGGGGAGAAAAAAGCATACTTGTAGCTCAGTGCAAATTCTGTACACAATTTCAATGAATTCCCCGAGTCCTTAAAACCCACCTATGAACGCTTTGTGGCGGGGGGTGGGGGTCAATGAATTTCTTAATTCAGTCATTCAGTGAACATCTATTAAGTATCGACGAATAAGTGCCACGCTTGGCGTTCTCACTTACAGTACTACTTAATCAGATTTGCACACAGAATCACCTACAAAAAAGCACAGGTAGCCAAGCCTCTCTCCCGGCACAGCAGTTCTCAATGCTGACTGCACGTTGGAATCACATTGGAGAGCTTTTCAAAATTCTGATGCCAAAGTCTCACCCCAGACCAATTCATCAGAACCGCTGGGAGTGGGACCCAGGTGATCTCAGGTGATCCTGATGAGCAGCCGAGGGAGAGCCACTGTCCTCAAAAATCCGAACGCTCATAAAAAGCTCCCTGCGTGGTTATAATATACATCCGAAGGTGGTCGATTCACTCATTCAGTAAGTGCTTAATGAGCGTCTATTATATTATGTGCCAGGCACTAAGCTGGGTATCAGGGGCACAGCAGAAAATAAGAAATCAAAATTTCTGCCCTCATGAGGTTGACATTGCAGCAGAGGGAACCAACAGCAATAAATAACCAATACATAAAAATAATCGCAAATCATAATTAAAGCCACAAGGCCCATAAATTAGGATGTGACATGAAGAATAATAGAGGGATCTTCTTAGGGAGGCCAGGGAAAGCTTAATGAGTAACACTGGAGCTGAAGCCTGAAGGGACCGAGGAAAGAGCATTCCAGGTGGCGGGAACTGCCAGTGCAAAGGCCCTGTGGCAGGTAAGGGCTCGGAATAAGAAAGTGGCCAGTGCGGCTGGGCATCCGAGGTAAGGACGGAGTAAGGTGTGACGGGGGATGGGGCTAAGAGCAGGAGCTCGATCAGGCAGGGCCGTGGAAAACTTGAGTTTAGACTCCTGACTGTGAAATTCTCTGCAGTCCTCACAAGTGGCTCAGCGAGGAGTAAGTGGCTCAGAAGATGAAGCGATGTGAGGAAACACAGCTCAGAAGGGTCTCGGCTGGGATGCATGGCCAGGTCTCCTGACATGGCAAAGCAGAGGCCACAGGCCTCTCTGAAAGTGGTTCTCACCTCTTCTGGCCGTGATCCCTTTTTCTGCCCAACTGCCGCTAATGCACTTGGTGCCAGCCCAGCATTGTTCTCCCTCCCACCCCACCCACCCGCCTCACAGGCACCATCACCATGGGAACCGAGCCAGCCAATCAGAACACTCCCTTTTAAAGGGGAGCCTTATAAATTGAGCCTCCTCTGCCCAGACACACCACATCCAACACTGAGAGGCCTCCAGGAACCCCTCCCCCTGGAGAAGCCAAGTCAGCCGCCCCCTGCTTCCCTCCAGGGTAGACAAGGGGAGTCTCCTGCCTGGAATGCTCAGGGCCAAGGTCCAGGCCTACAGCCACCCAGCTTAGAGCCCCCTTCCCCCGCGAGGCCATGCAATGACACCGGAGCCACTCAGGAGCCCCTGAGAGATTCTGGTGGTGACCTGGGGAATACCTGGAGCCGCGAGAGCAACGTGCCGCCGAGCCTGCAGCACTCCAGCCTGGAGAGATGCAGTGACATCAGTCGGTTGAGCAGCGGGTACGCGGGGGATGAGGAGAGCAGCGAGGTCAGCTTGCTGGGAGGCAGCAGTCGAATCGTGCGGTTGAACAGAAGCCTCCGCACCCAGGCAGGCGGCGCCCAGACCAGCCAGGTTTGCGCCACCTACTCTCCCAACCAGTTGAAGAGCCGGCTGGCCAGCCAAGCTGACAGCACCGTGCAGACTGCAAGGGAAAAGTGAGACCAGCCTGCCGGGCGGCAGCGTGGCCAGCAGGGCCAGCAGCTTGAGTGACATCAGTTTCATCAGCCTGGGCAGCAGCGCCCTGAACTAGCAGGTGAGCAGCGGGCTGGCCAGTTCCACGGGCGCCCTTCCCTCCAGCCAGGCCAGCAGCTTCCAGAGCATCAGGGTGGATGGCAATGTGCAAAGCGGGCTGCAGAGCAATACCAGTCTTCCGGGGGACAAAGCTGGGGGCAATGTGAACGCTAGGGACCAGGTCACCAAGGGTGAGCAGCCTGCCCAGGTGTGCATGCCTTTATGAGAAGATTCGCCACTAGGACCTCGAAAAATGCAGACATGAGGACAGAGCAAACCCAGACTTCACCCAGAGTGGTTATTGCCAACAAAAGTAAGAAAGACCTTTAAAAAGTACACACTTGGTCAAAATCATCGATGGATAGCCCTATCTGTAGCAACAACCATCAGCAGAAGAGTCATACGTAGCCAACTACACCGAGAATCAGCAATCGATGATGAGACCGTCTACACTGAAAACCATTCTTGGGAAGAATACGATCAAGATCCATCAGCGCTGGGTCCACCTGTGTGAAGACCACCAGTGGCAGTAACATCAGTCCTGTGAAGCCCAGTGACAAGCCGTCCCTGACAGCATCCATCAATGGCAAAACCATCTCTGTTGAGAACCATCGCTGGTGGGATCACCTGTGCATAAACTCATCAGAGGGGACAACTGTTTTCAAGGCAAGTGTCAACTGTGTTAAGAACCATCTGAAGTTAGAAGCTTCCACGATGAAACCATCCTAAGTGGAGAACACCATCTACAACCAACACCAACCATGATGAGCTCAGAAGACACAACCACCAACCACAGATGGGACTGTCCATGTCGAGAGCCAGCTGAAGCGAGCGCTATCCAGGGGGCTCTGTCCCAAGCACGCTCTGTGACACGCGCTGCCCACAGGAGCCAGGAGCATCTAGAGAGGACCGCTGTGACGACTGCATCAATGGAGCCCCATCCCTGAGGACCATCATCCAAGGAAGCTTTACGCTTTCATTTTGAACCCTGTTTCCAGACAGCTTCAGCCCAGGATCTTCTCAGGAGCAAATGCTCCCTGACGTCCATCCATATCTCTGTTGGATCTCAGAGGAGGCAGAGAGACAAGAGGAGAGGCCAGGAACCATCCTTTGTTGAGATGGTTGGGACAGTGCTTCCCATGGTGACAGAGACCAACCCAGCCGAGAATGGCTGCAATGGGTGAGCTCTGGGCCATTTAGTGAATGACCCCTAGGTAGGTCGGAGGGTTGAGGTCTCTGCCCCGCCCCTTCTCAGGACAATAAAGCACTCCCCTGGGCTGATCACATAGACTTGTGTGGGGGGGCGGAATGGGGGGAATGAGTGTGTCCTCGGAGGGACAGAGGCCAGAACAGTCATGAAGACATCCACTGGGTACCAGAAGGAAAGCTGAGGGGGCACCAAAGACAATAAAAGGTGTCTGGAGAGGCTGTGTGTGTGTGTGCGTGTGTGTGAGTCTGTGCGCCTTCCTGGCACGGCTACCATGACAGTGGGCCACGATCATACTGAAGAACCGTGGAAGGAGTAGGGCTTAGCTACCAAATCTGCTGCTTCTAAGCAAAATCCTCACACTTTCCGAGCCTCAGCTTGCTCATATGGAAAATGAGACCAGTCACCCCTATCTCATACATGGATAGGATGGTTACATGTGGATTACACGAAAACGTATTTTAAGTACCTGGCTAGTAATAGACACTGTTTGGTCCCTTCCCTTTTCTTGCCCATCTGTAAAATGGGCACAGTGGTTTCTGCCTTGTTTCACTCACAGGCACAAATTAGCCTGCTTAATAGAGCATCTGCTTAGGAGTCAAGATGGTCCGGCAGATGGGTTTGAGGAGGGGTGAGTTTTTCTGGGTTTGAGGGTGCCACGTGTCTGGACGGGCGGGCTCCTTCCCCTCAACCATGAGCACTCCTTTGGAGGACAGTCTCCCCCACCTTCCTGGCTCTTCACAAACTGACCTAAATATGTTTTCCCTGCCTCAACTCCGGCTGCTTCCTCCTAACGCTCTAGGTACTGTCACAAACCTGAGTTCAAGCCTCTGGGCCTTTGCACACACTCTGCCCTCTGCCTGCCATAATTTGCGTGCAGTATAATTTCCATACAATATAATTCACCCTTTTTTAGTGTACAGTTGTATGCTTTCTGACAAACACACACATGCAGTCATGGTGATCCACCATCACCCCCAGAATACCAACTCGTTCCATCACCCCCCCCAAAATGCCCTCATGCCCCTTTATATCCGTCCCTCCTCCCACCTCCACAATCACTGACCACTTTTCTGTCCCTACAATTTTCCAGAATGTCACGTACATGGAATCACAGTTTGAGCCTGGCGGCTTTCACTTAGCTAATGCATTTGTGACCCACCAACATCGTTTATGTTCGTCCTGAGTAGGGTCCATGGTTTATCAGTTCTCTGGTTGAGAGGCATTCTGCTTGTTTCCGTTTGGGGAGGTGATGAATCGGCTAATAAGTGTTTATGTACCGGATTTTGTGCGAACATAAGTTTATCATTTCACTTGGGTGAATACCTAGGAGAAGATGGTTGGGTGGCATGTAAGCGTGCTTCACTTTGTAGGAAACTGCCAACTCATTTTCTAAAGGAAGCTTTGCTTTACCGGAACTTTGTATTTGCTAGAGCTTTGGTTTTTCATTTTAATGATCTAGCTCCCTGTTCATTATCTTAACAATATGAGGAAGTTTGTTTCAGTCTCCCATTATTAACTCCATCTTACGTATGGGGAAACTGAGGCACAGAAAGGCTAACACTGTGTGAGTTAGTTGGCAGGGCTGGGATTTGAACACAGGCAGTGTGGCTCCAGAGTCCATGATCTTAACCACTGGCCTCTCTATCCTTCCCTCTGTGCTTTGGACTCATCGGGCCCCCAGCAAACCCAGGCCACAGGCCACACCAAACACAGGGCCCCCAGCCAGCTGTTTCTTGTCTCAGGCCCCTAAATATAATGCCTCCCACTGGATGTGTCTGTCTCCCTGAGGGGAGGTGCCACTCCCACCCCATCTGATTTTTTTTTTTTTTTTTGGCCGTGCCACATGGCTTGTGGGATCTTAGTTCCCTGACCAGGGATCGAACCCGGGCCCACGGCAGTGAAAGCATCGAGTCTTAACCACTGGACTGCCAGGGATTTCCCGGCCCCACCCCATCTGTATCCTCGAGGCCCCATCCCTGTCAGCGGCACCAATGATCGCCGAATGAATGAATGAATGAATGAGCAGGCAAGTGAGTGAAGGATGCATGGCTGAATCAGAGGAAGAGAGCTGGGTCCTCCAAGGCCCGTTCTCCAGCGACTACAGCCCACTGTCCAAAAACTAATGTAGCTCAGGATCCAAAAGTTAACTACCGCTTACTGTGCACGCCCCAGCCCCCAGGACAGCTCCATCCTTCTCTCACTGTCTGCCCGGCAGATGTGTGTTGGCCCAGCTCCCTCCCACCCCAGCACTGGGCACGCAGCAAGCGCTTGAAGTGAGGATCATTTTTCAAGTGGGCACGGTGATTTTTTTCTTTCCTGTCCACTAGCTCGGCGTTTGGGGTGCAACAGAGTTGGAATGACGGGTTGGCTGCAGGCGCTGGCTCCTGAATTATTAACTGGGCTGGGGAGAGAGTTGCTTACAAATGCTGTCTGTCCAGCAGACCGCAGCAGCCCTCAGACTTCAAACAGGCCTGGAGAGGGCAGGCAGGACAGGTTGGTGGACCTCACATGCTGACCGAATCCAGGACCTCTCTTCCCCAGTGCTCCCTTGGCCTCCGTCCCCCAGCCCTGCCCGGAAGGAGGTCATCTTTCACGCTATGATGTGCCTGGTCTGTTGGATTCAAGCTCCTGACCTCTCCTCCTCTGCCCACTCCAAAACCAGTGGGTAAAATGGATGGAGTCTGGTGAGTATGGTTCTTTCTGAGCCAGGAGCTTGCTGGGTAAGCCGAATTCTCAGTCCACGGCTCCTAATGGGCAGGGAGGGGGAGTAGGGCGTCCAAGGTCAGGTCCCCTAGAAGCAGAGCTGGGGGTTCTTGTTCCAAGGAGAAGGGAAGAGGAAAACAGGTTGGGGAAGGGAAGGGGCTGGAGACCGGCCTCAGGCTGATCTCACGGTGAGGGGGAGGGAGTGGGAGGGGGGCAAGGGGGGGTGTTCTACAGTGTCAATTGCAACTCAGAGCTGGTCCCACCTTCGATCAAAGGGGGAGGGCCCTTCATGCCTCCATGCCTGGGTGAGGGGAACATAACCTCCCTGGTGGAATAGCTCCCATCCAACTAAGGGCAATTCTCCAGAGAAGGGACAGCTGTGAGTCACTAGTGGCAATGCCAGGCAGGTAGTCAGGTTGGTATGGTGGCTCCACACAGTGGTCAGGAGCTCAGCTCCTTCCAGATCTCCATTCCCACCATCCTTAGGATGAGACGCTCGTGCTCATGGTCCAAGATGGCTGCCCAAGCTCCATCCAACACATCTCCATCCAACACCTCTCCATCCAACATCAAGGAGAGCAGGGGAGGAAGGAGGGAAGAAAAGCTTGGCCCTTCTTTTTTAAAAAAGGCTTCCTAAAAGTCCCATACAGGGCTTCCCTGGTGGCGCAGTGGTTGAGAGTCTGCCTGCTAACGCAGGGGACATGGGTTCGAGCCCTGGTCTGGGAAGATCCCACATGCCGCGGAGCAACTAGGCCCGTGAGCCACAACTACTGAGCCTGCGCGTCTCGAGCCTGTGCTCCGCAACAAGAGAGGCCACGATAGTGAGAGGCCGGCGCACCGCGATGAAGAGTGGCCCCCGCTTGCCGCAACTAGAGGAAGCCCTCGCGCAGAAACGAAGACCCAACACAACCAAATAAATAAATAAATAATAATTAAAAAAAAAAAAAGTCCCATAGGACAGGGTTATACCTAGCAATAAGAGAGGTGAGGAAATTTGGTCTTTATTCTACGAAGCAATGTGTAGAAATGAAATTGGCATTCTGTTACTGGTAGGGGAGGAAGGAATGGATATTGAGGTACAAACTGCCCCCGATCAATTCTCCGCTTTTTACCTTCTAATAACATCACCCTTTCACTTAAGACCTTTGGGGTATCTGGCGAAAATGGCCCCAATACCTAGCAACCCCTCCCACTAAGAGGAGGAGTCTATTTCTCCATCACCTGAATCTGGGTTGATCTTGTGATCTTCTCTGACAGACAGATAGTGATGCTCTGCAGGTCCAAGTCTAGGTCTTCAGGGCCCTTGCAGTTTCTGCTCACACACTCTTCACTCTCCACAGCTATCACGGGATCAAGCTGGGCCAGGCTGTTACATGATGAAAGAATCCCCAGGCCCCCCAGCCATCCCTGTCAAGGCCGTCGTAAACCAACCAGCCCCACGTGACCCACCAGTGACCACAGACACATGAACAAGCCCAGCCCAGATCAGCTGAGCCTGACCCAGACCAGAACCACCACCCACTGAGCCAAGCCAAACTGCTGACCGACAGGCTCCTGAGCTAAAGTGGGTTTTTAAAGCCGTTCTCTTTGGGGCTAGTTTGTTACACAGATAAAGCTAACTGCTACTGCTCTGCTATTGGCCCCTTGCTCTCAGGATAAAGAATAGAATTCTCCCCGTGACCTCCACGGGCCTGGCCTCTGCTGACCATTCTGGCCTCATCTGTTCCTCCCTGTGGTGCCTTCATTTCCTCAGACCCCCTCGCCCTGGGCCTTGGCACCAGCAAGTCTGGGACCCAGAATGTTCTCTGCGCCCCTCACTTGGTTACTGCCCACTCTTCCTTCAGAGTCAGCTCACGTGTCCCTCCCCTGGCAGAGGCTTCCCTGGCCCCTGGTACACGCTCTTAGGCCACTGTGCCCCTCCCAGTCACAGCACTTCATTCAAGTTGTAACTTGACCCTTCCCTGCTCTGGAGACCCAGCAAACTGGCTCTACTTTGCTCTTTGCTGGGTCTCCAGAGCCCAGAACAGCCTTTGCACAGTCGGGGCATCTTTGTGTCCCCAGCACCTAGAGCCAAGCCTTGCACACAGTGGGTGCTCAATGCATACTTCTGAATGAATGAATTGAATCTGAGCATTGCAAGGCCAGCCAGTGGAAACTCGTCAAACCTCGACCGTAATGTTAGTTCTTAAAACAAGAAAGGTCAAAAGTGAGAGCCATGGAGGTTGAAAGTGTCTCTCTCTCTCTCTCACACACACACACACACACACACACACACACACACACACATGCACGAACGCACACACGCACACACCAAGTCTGGCAAGGTCAAAAAAGTGACTGTTGACAGACTTACCTCTTGGGCTCATATGAGTTCCTAGGACCACCTGCTCTCCTCAATGGATTATCAGTTGTGGTTTACAAAAACTTGCCTGGAATCCCTTTCTTTCTAAAGAAAATCCTTCACTTCCGTATCACATCAGCTGTATGAGCACAGAGTGGCCTCATTCTAATCCTAGAATTCACAGCAACTTAGAGGACAGACGGGGTCCAGCATCCCTGGGCACAAGTCTCGGCTCTGCCACACACCAGCTCTGTGCCTCGGAACATGCAATTTAACCTCTCTAATCCTCAGTGTTCTCACCTGTAAAATGGGATGGAAATAGTACCTCCAGGGTAATCTGTGTCAACCACATCTGTCTCAATGCACACGGTCGGCCATCAATAAATTGTGGCTATTTCTGCAGCAGACCCTGGGGCTGGCCTGACTCTCCTCCCAGGCAGCTCCCAGCTCAGGGTGTGTCCTGCTAGTTGCTAGTTTGCCTGTCTTTCTGCCCACCTCCCACCCTCCACCCCACCTCCAGCCCCAGCCCTTAGTTCAGGGCCTGGCACAGAGCAGATGGTGATAAATGTCTGTTGAATGATGAAATAAGAACTTGAAGAGGAAAGACGGAATTCAACTCATTTACGCATTCAGTATTCACTAGGTGCTGAGCCCTGGGCTAGGTGTCAGAGAACCAAACCAGAATGAGACCATTTCTGCCTTCAGGTTGCTCCTGGGCCGGAAGTCAGAAAGCATCAGCACGCAGATTTCACTTAAAGATCCAAATGGCCGTCTGCCTGAGATCTGGCCACGTTCCCACCTGGCAGCAAGCAGCTGGAGCGGAGGTCCTTCTACTCCAAACTTATTTTTTGCATGGCCTGTAAGCCGTTGAGTTTGCAGCCCTGGGCTAGAGGGAGAGGCAGATGGGTAGACAGTGCAGCAGAGGAGATGATGGAGCCAGAGGCGGCGTGAGGCCCTCACTCAGTCTGGGAAGACAAGGAGGCAGGGAAGGGAGGGACGGGCCATTTCTACTCAGACCACGCAGTGACAATGGGTAGGTCAGTCGCCTTCTCTGGCCTTAGTTTACTCCAGAGTTACATGACGGGGCTCTGCTAGATCAATGGCTTTTATATATATCTGTAAAAGTACTTGAAACCATTCTCCCAACCCCACCCCAAACGAAAGGAGACACGTGCGCAGATAGAGGCTGAGCTTGCACAGAAGGCTGGGCAGTGGGCAAGACCCGAGCCATCTGTCCCCCACCTGGAGCCCCAGGCCACAGGGATCTGGGAAGAACAGTGGAAAAGATGGTTCTGGCACTTGGGATTCTGAAACCACGTCTCATCAGTCCTCTGAGGCTCAAACCAGGGGTCACAAACCCCCGAGTGCCAGGCCCAGGCCCAAGACAAGAGTGAGGGACCACATGAGCCCACGTTACTTGTCAAAGCATCTTAGGCTGGACTCTTCCAACGCAGATAGATAAATTTGGCTTTATGTATCGAGTAATTATTTTTTATTTCCATCAAGAAATATGTGCTCTTCCATTTGTCTTGAAATACATGGCCCTCTAGGTCTACCTTTGACTTTTTTTTCTGTTTTTGATTAAGATGTAATATCAAAAAATGGCTCACTTTCTTCCTTGGTTGGTAGAAGAAAAATGTGGTGCAAGGATCATGGCAGACAGACAGACGCTGCCATCAGCCTCGGGACAGGAAGGTAACGGGATAGTCGGGACTGGGGTGAACTGGGACCCGCAGAGCCCTGTCTCGGGAGAAGTTACCTCTTAGCACCAGCCAATGGCTGCTTCGCAGGAAGGTGGCGCCAGTATTTTCGAGTCTGCTATTTCCAGAAAATTGGAAACCGGACTTTTTGTGAGAAATCTCCTTATTTTTAAATATTATTTCTTTTTGTTGTTGTTGTTCTGGCAAAACATGTCCATAGATCCAGATTTATCCTAGGAGTCACCAGTTTCTGACCTCCACTCTAATAAGTCTGGTTTATGAAGCCGGTTCTCCTTGGAGATTGGCTGGCTTCCTGCCCTGAACTTGGCAGTGCCCAGTTTGAGCTGACAAGTTGGCAAAAGAGGTGAGTGGAGGTCCTTCTTGGGAACCCCCCACAAACTCCCTCCTATCCACGCCCCCCCCTCCCCCGAGAACAGATGTAAGGGATGAACAGAAACAAAAAGGCAGCTTGAGATTGTACAGACTTTAGAAACATAAAGAATGATTTTTTTTCCTCAAAGGATGACAGGCAATCAGCTTGACCAGGGTGAGAAAGGTTTAAACCAATGCCCTGAGGGTTAACTCTAGAAAACAAGAACTACGAAGCCCTCCAGCCAGCAGTCCCAGGATCTTTTTATAACAAATCCAGTCGCGTTTCCAGCACCTTGCTTAAACCTTCAGTGGCCTCCCCCTTGCCCTCAGGGTAAAGACCAAATGCAAATGCCTTAACTTGACCTTGATGCCTTCCAGGATCCAGCGTTTTCTCCAAACCCTCCCACACAAGCCCATGACCCCATGCAGTCCCCACAAAAGTACCTTTCCTTCTCTTCTGGGGATTTTTACAAATTTTCTCTCAATCTGGAACACCCTCCTTCCCTTCTTTTCCTCCCCAACTCTCTCCAGAGGACCCAATTCAGGTGTCCCCTGCACCTTCCCTGATCTCACCCCAGGCTGAATTTAGGTGTCCGTTCCCTGTACTCTCACGACCTTCTGCTTTGCTCCATCTTTGTCCAAGTCCTTCTGGGTTGTAATCGTCCACTTCCTTGGCAGTTTTCTCCTCTGTGGGGGCAATACCTCCAGCACTTAGCACAGAGCAGCCACTCAAATGTGTGCTAAAGGAAGAAAGGAGGGAGGTCTGTAAATGGAATAAACCCCTTCCTACAAAGGCTTTGGGGTACAGATCTCCCTGGAAACAGAGGCCTCAGTGGGTGCTCAAAGTCCCTTCCATCACGTGGATTTCAAAGCATCAGAGTCAGTTCAAAGATGGCAGGACTTCTACTCAGAGAGGGACAGAATTTATCAATGGTCACACAGCAACATGCAGGCAAAACTCCAAGGAAAACTCAAATCAGGACTCTGCTGTGTTCTTGGCTCTTATTTACTTTCTCGAATGCCCCTTCCCCCACCGAGGGGTCAGGAAAACGTCGAGGTGACGGGGCTGGTAGCAGTGGTGGGGAGGACAGAAAATACAGAAGGTATTTTCTCTTCTAGGTCTTCGTAGGCACTGGCTCCATGAATTATTCATCAGGAAATCTGCTTGAGGTAGTGTCTTAGCCTTAATTTTCAATTCCCCTAATGCTGGCCAATTCTCTGCTGAAAAATCTCTCAATTATTAATGTTTCTAAAACAATATTTGTTTTCTCTGCATCTAGCAACAAGCCAAGGCCTCACAGCTAGTGATCCTGCCCTGAAATTCCCAGAGAGAGGCTGGACTTGCTGATGAGGCATTTCAAGGGGGCCAGGGGGGTGTTTTGTTGCAGCAACAGCCAGAAGGAGAACATTAAGCCCACGTAGAGAACAGGTGCTAAACAGTTTCCTGTTATCAGGAACTCCCAGGACAAAAGGAACTACAATAAAAGCAAAAACAATTACTATGTATTGGTCGCTTATGTGCCAAGAGGGAGGTTACACACTTTACTTTTACTTATTTAAGTCTTACAAAAACTCCACGGGGTAATATTTCTCATCCCCATCTTACAGATGAAGAAACTGAGGCTCAGAGAGGCCCGTGGTTCCACAGCTCACAGCTCAGGAGAACGGGATTAGGACTCCAGTCTATATGACTCCATGGCCAGTACATTCTCTATCTTGACACAATGGTGTCAACTGGGATTTTAGTCGCATACAAGAAAGAAGTTTCTGGAAGCAAATTATGTTACTTTCAAAGAGCGTTTGTAACAAGGCACTGACGAAAGGGAGATGTGGATGAGATGAAATTTGGGAGGTGTGACAGTGGAACTGGGGAGATCTCTGGAGTCCCCGTAGGGACTGCTCTCCTTTACTGTAATACAGCCTAGACCGCCCAGGTTTCGTTGGTGGCAGGTGGGAGGAGGGGTAGGAGACAAACTCTAAAAGCAGTGACAAAAGGTGTGTGTGTGCCACCTTTAACACTCAGACTCAATCATGGACAAAGGGCATGGTGGTGGTGCTGGAGCCTGGCTGAAGAGAGGACCCAGGCTGCAGAGCCAGGTCAGCCTGGGATGGCGTCCCCAGCTGAACTACCCCCATCCTCTCTGCCTCTCGTTTGCCACATCTGTGAAATAGGGTAACGCCAGTCCCTCCCCCATGGGGTTGTGTGCCCATGACGAGCCTGACACACAGTGAGAGACCAACAAATGCCAGCCCCCCTTTCCCATTCCCTCTGCTGAGCGAGAGGCTAACATTTTCAAAAAGACTTGCTAAGGAAAAGGGGAAGGACAGTAAGGAAACAGAGAAAATATTTCTTTTTCAAGCCTCTTCAGTTGCAAGGGGAAAAAATCCACTCAAAAGGGATTGAGGCAAAAGGAGGAAGTGAGGGAGAAAAGGAACAGCTTACTGAGGACGGGGCGGTCTCTCACAGGACACAGGACCCGGGGCCGGGTCTAGCGGAGCCTCACAGGCCAGAAGCACTGCTTCTCTCAATGTCCTCTTCTTTTCCAGAACTCCAACATCTCCTCTTCCTGTCCCTTCCTGCATTTCTTTCCCTCTCCTCTCTCTGCAAACTGGCTGTCTTGGCTTTTCTGTGGATAAAGATGAACACTGCATGGCTCCCTGGTTTTCAAGTCGTTTTTCAAGGTCTCAGCAGCCTGACTGGCACCGCTCACGTCTCAATTCCAAATTCTGATTGGCCCTGCATACTGTCAGGTATACATCCTGCGCCAATCAGATGTGGCCAGCAGGGAGGGTGTGGCTTAATAGAAACATTGAGTCTGGGGCCTCTGTCATTAGGGAACTTAAAACCAAACTAAGAATCCACTACACCCCCACCAGATTGTCTGAAATTAATGCCTTACAATACCAAATGGTGACAAGACTCTGCAGCAATGGGAGCTCTCATACACTGTAGTGTAGTGTAAAATGGCACATCCATTTGGGGAGATTTTTTGATAGTATCTGCCAAAGCTAAATATATCCCTACCCTTTGACCTGGCAATTCCACTCCTGGGTATACATCCAAGAGAAATGATTGCTACCTCCACCAAAAGGAATGTACAAAATGACCATAGCTCCAACTGGAAACTGTTCATAACTCCAAACTGGAAAAAAAAAATCTCCACCAACAGTAAAATGGACAAATTGTGGCACATTCATATGATGGAATATTGTACAGCAGTGAAAAAAGAATGAATATTGCCACACATAACAACATCGATGAATCTCATAGAAATAACATTTGGCAAAAGAAGCCATACACAAAAGAGTATATACTATAGGATTCTGTTTACAAAAAAGTTTATCCATGGTGACAGAGACCATAGTATGAGTTATCTTCGGGGAGTATCAACTGCAAGAGGGCACAAGGGAACCTCCTGGGGTGTTATAAATATTCTATATCTTTTTCTTGGTGGTGGTTATATTAAAAAAATATCATCAGGCTAAACATTTAAGATTTGTGCCCTTTACTATACATAACTCCTCAATAAAAAAACAAAACTTGTGGGACTTCCCTGGTGGCACAGTGGTTAAGAATCCACCTGCCAATGCAGGGAACACGGGTTCGAGCCCTGGTCTGGGAAGATACCACATGCCACGGAGCAACTAAGCCTGTGCGCCGCAACTACTGAGCCTGAGCTCTAGAGCCCACGAGCCACAACTACTGAAGCCTGCGCACCTAGAACCCTTGCTCCGCAACAAGAGAAGCCACCGCAATGAGAAGCCAGCACACCGCAACAAAGAGTAGCTCCCGCTCGCCACAACTAGAGAAAGCCTGTGTGCAGCAACAAAGACCCAACGCAGCCAAAAATTAATTAATTAATTAATTTTTTAAAAAACTTCTATAACACATAGAAATATAGAATCAACTACATAACCACCCTATCAGCAATACAGTCACCTTTGCTTGAAATAGAGATAAGCACAGGATATATAAACACACATATACATATGTTACATACATATATGTTTTCTATATTTCACTTGAATTGATAAAATATTGACACCAGTAGACTGTAAAATAAATGACATATATAGATAATGTATACCCAGAGAAACCACTAAAAAAAAGATACATACTCAAAAACACTATAGATTAATCAAAACAGAATTCTAAAAATTGTTCAAGTAACCTACAGAAAGGCAGGAAAATGAAAAGAGAGAAATGAAAAAAGAGAACAAACAGAAAACAAAAGATAAAAAGACCAACTTAAGCCCTAACACAGCAGTAATTACATTAAATATAAGTAGCCTACATACATCAATTAAAAGACAGAGTTTGTCAGAGTGACCTAACTACATGCTCTCTACAAGAAACTCCCTTCAAATATAACAATATAGGTAAGTTAAAAATAAAAGAATGGAAATATATGCATCCTGAAAATTTTAACTAAAAAATCAAGATAAAGTATAATTCAGAGCAAAAATAATTACCAGAGACAGAAGGGAACACCACACAAAGATAAAAGAATCTACCATGAAGACATAACAATCCTAAATATGTATGCACCAAACAGAGCTACAAAATATATACAGCAAAACCTGATAGAATTGAAAGGAGAAATAGATACACGAGCACAATTGGAGACATCAACACCCCCTCCCAACAACTGATAAAACAACTATTCAGAAAATCAACAAAGTCTTCTTCTAGTCAGAAGAACTCAACAATATCATCAACCAGCAGAATTTAGTTGACATTTATAGAACACTCCAACCAACATCAACATAATACACATTCAAGTGCTCACAGAACATATACCCAAATAGATCATATCCTAGGCGTCAAAACAAACCTCAATAAATTTAAAAGCATTAAGTCATACAGAGTGTGTTCTCTGACTGTAGTAGAATCAAACTAGAAATCAATAACAGAAGTAGAACAGCAAAATTCCTAAGCTTTTGAAAACTAAACAACGCACTTTTAAATAATCCATGAGTCAAAGTAGAAGTCTCAAGGGAAATTTAAAAATGTATTGAACTGAATGAAAATGAAAACACAGTATGACAAAATTTGTGGACACAGATAAAGAAATGTTGAGAGAGAATTCATAGCACTAAATACTTACATGAGAAAAGAGTAAAACTCTCAGATCTAAGAACCTAGAAAAAAGAACAAAATAAACCCAAAGAAAGCAGAAGAAATATAAAAACAGAAATCAAAAGTGAAAACAAAAACAATAGGGAAAATCAATAAAACAAAAATCTGGTTCTTTAAAAAAATCAATAAAATTGGTAAACTTCTAGGAAGACTGACAAAACAAAAAGAGAGAAGATACAAATTGCCAAATTTAGGAATGAAACAGCGACATCACTACAGACCCTGCAAACATCAAAAGGATAATAATAAAGGAATAGTACAAACAACACATACAATCTACACACAGAAAGTTGGTAACAAATAAAATGAACCAATTTCTTGAAAAACACAAACTACCCAAACTCACTCAAAATGAAATAGGTAATTTGAATAGACCTGGAACTGCTAAGAAAAGTGAATTTATAATTTTAAAATTCCCCAAAAGAAGAAGTCTCCAGGCTTAGATGGTTTCACTGGAGAATTTTATCAAGTATTTAAAGAAAAATTAATAATAATTCTACACAATCTCTTCCAGAAAATAGAAGAGAGGGCACTTCCAATTCATTTTATGAAGCCAGTATTTCATTGACACCAATATCAGACAAAAACAGTACAACAGAAAGAAAACTACAGATCACTATTACTCATGAATAGAGATGCAAAAACCCTTAATAACATATCAGCAGATAGAATTCAGCAATATATAAGAAAAAATGACACACCTTGACCAAGTGTGGTTTATTCAAGTGATGCAAGGCTGATTCAATATTTGAAAATCAATCAACATAATCTGTATTAACAAGCTAACAAATAGAAATCACATGGCCATATCAGTTGATAAAGAAAAGCATTTGACAAAATCCAACACTCATTCATGATTTGAAAAAAAACCTCTGAGAATACTATAAATAAATGGGAATTTCCTCAACTTCATAAAGAGCATCTACAAAAAAACTATAGCTAATACTATACCTAATGATGCAAGACCTAATACTTTCTCCCAAAGTTATGGAAAAAGTCAAGGATGTCCACTCTCACCACTCTTATTCAACATAGTGCTAAAATTTCTAACAAGTGCAATTAAGCAAGAAAAGGAAATAAAATGCATATAGATCAAAAAGAAGAAATAAAACAGTCCCTATTTGCAGATGACATGATTATCTACACAGAAAATGCCAAGGAATCTTTAAAAAAAGAAGAAGAAAGAAAAAGAAAAAACTCCTAAGCCAATAAGGAAGGTTAGCTAAGTTTGCAGGACACAAGGTAAACATACAAAAATGTTTAGCGTTTCTGTATACTAATAATGAACACATAGACACTGAAATTTAAGATACTATGCCATTTTCAATTGCCCTCTCCCCCCCCCCAAATGAAATACTTAAGTGTAAATCTAATAAAATACATACAGTATGGACTCTTATCCTGAAAACTACAAAATGCTGATGAAAGAAATCAAAGAGGATGTAAATAAATGGAGAGAAATACCATTTTCACAGATTGGAAGAACTCAACATAGAAATGATATCAGTTCATCCCAATTTGATATTCAGTTTTAACACAATTCTTATCAAAATCACAGAAAGAATTTTTGTAGATGTAGACAAGATTATGCTAAAATTTAAATGGCAAGACAAAGAACTAGAATAATTTAAACAATTTTGCAAAAGAAGAATGAAGTGGGAGGAATAAGTCTACCTAATTTCAAGCCTTATTATATAACTACAGAAATCAAGATCATTGACAACGATAGAGGAAAGATAGCACAATGCATAAAAAGAAAAAAGTGATACATTGAACATCATAAAAATTAAAAAACCTTTTCTCTGTGAAAGACTCTGTAAACAATGAAAAGACAAGCTACAGATTGGGAGAAAACATTTGCAAACCACATATGCAACAAAGGACTAGTATCGAAAATATGTAAAGGCTTATCAAATCCAATAATAAGAAAACAAACAATCTAATCAGAAAAAGGGCAAAAGACATAAACAAAAATTCCACCAAAGAGGATATACAGATGGCAAATAAGCACACGAAAAGATGTTCCAACATCATTAGCCATTAGGGAAATGCAAATTAAAATCGCAAGACTACATACCCGTCTGAATGGCTAAAATAGAAATTAGTGACAAAACTAAATACTGGTGAGGGTGTGGAGAATTTGGATCACTCATACATGTGGGTGAAAATGTAAAATGGTACAGCCACTCTGGGAAACAGTTTGACAATTACTTATAAAAATACACATGTGACCACCAGATGACCCAGCAATTATACTCCTGGGCATTTATCCTAGAGAAATGAAAATGTGTGTTCCCACAAAACCCTGTATACAAATGTTCATAGCAACTTTATTCATAATAGTGATACATTCCAGATGTCTTTCAATTGGTGAATGGATAAACAAACTGTGGTACATCCATAGGGTGGAATACTACTCAGTAGCAAAAAGGAACAAACTATTGATACATGTAACAATTTGGATGAATCTCCAGAGTACTACCTTAAGTGAAAAAAAAAAAATCTCAAAAGTTACATACTGTGTGACTCCATTTACATAACATTCTTGAAATGATAAAATTATAGAACTAAAGAACAGATTAGTGGTAGCCAGAGAAAGGGCAATACAAGAGATCCTTGTGGTGATGGAAATGTTCTGTACCTGGACCATAGCAATGTCAGTGTTCTGGTTGTGATTTGTACTGTAGTTAAGGAAGTCATTGCCATTGGAGGAACCTGGGAAAGGGGTATACATGGGCCCTCTCTGTACTATTTCTTACACCTGCATGTGAATCTACAATTATCTCAAAATAAAAAGTTAATTTATTTTTCTTAACCACAAGAAAAAAAAAACCCTCTAAACTCCCCTACCTCACCCTAGTTCTGTCCCTAGTCTTAAACCTAGACTCGGTTTAAGATCTTTTCCTCACAATTTTGGCAAATTGACCATGAGAAGGATGACTAATTTGGGGCAAATTGTTTTTGATGACTTGGCTTTGGATGAACTAACCTACACTCCAGTTACTCAGGGTTAGGAAGAAAGAGGCTGAGGGTGTAAATTAGGACTGGATAATACCAGTCTTCAGAGCCACTTTAAGGAATCTAGACCCTGTCCTTGCGACAATGAGGGGTGTATTAGTCAGCTCATACTACCAAAACAAAGTGCCACAGACTGAGTGGCTTAAACAACAGAAATTTATGTTCTCACTGTTCTTGAGGCTCAGAAGTGTGATATCAAGGTGTCAGCAGAGTTGGTTTCTTCTGAGGCCTCTCTCTTTGGTTTGTAGATGGCCCTCTTCTCCTTGTGTCCCCATATGGTCCTTCCTCTGTGTATCTGTGTCCTAATCTCTTCTGATTGAAGACAGCAGTCATATTGGATTAGGGCCCACTCCCAATGACCTCATGTTAACTTTACCTCTTTAAAGATGGTATCCCCAAGTACAGTCACATTCTGAGCTACTGGGGATTAGGACTTCAACACATGCATTTGGGGGGAGGGGATGTAATTCAGCCCATAACAAGGAGTTATTAAATGGTTGAAACATGGGGTTAGTGAGGTGATCATATTTGTGTTATTTGTCTTGTCCTCTGGCTTCAGTGTGGAAAACTGCTAGAAGGTAAGAAGGGAGGCGAGAAGACTGATAAGGAGGCTGTCACCATCGTCCGGATGAAAGGAGACGGGGGTCTGCACTGAGGCGGATGCACTGGAAGTGGAGAGAAATGTACAAATCCAAGGTGTCATGGTCAGGGCTGCCCTAAAAGCAGACTACAGACATGGACTTGGATACAGGTGGTTTATTTGGGACATGATCTCAGGAAGCACCATGGGGAAGCTGGGAAAGGGAGGCAAGAAAAGGAGATGAGCCTATAAAGGGTATGCCAAGGAGCAGATTCCCCCTGTGGGCACCTGGAGCTCAGTCTCGCTGGGAAGCATCTGAAGAACCAAGTAAACTGCCCACTGGAGACAGAATTGGCCCACTGGAGGACAGGGAGCCTGGGTAATTTAGCCACCGACTCGCATCCCCCATTGGTTGGAGACGGCGCCCAGGGGTCCCCACACATCTGAGTAGTATATACACACAGCCGAGTGACCTTTGGAGGCTTTGAAGCACCGTCGTCTAATAGAACTTTCTGCAACAAGGGAGATGCTCTACATGGACGCTGTCCAACGTGGTGGCCACTAGCCAGCCACACGTGGCCACTCAGCACGTGAAGTGCAGCCGGTGCGACGGAGAAACTGAATTTTTCATTTTACTTAATTTTAATGAAGTTAAATTCATATAGTCATATGTGGGAGTGGCCATCATATTGCCCAGCACAGCTTTGGAGAACGCAAAGCAGAGACCTCACAGAACACAGGATGTGGGGCAGGAGCAGGGAACTGTCCAGCACAGCAGTTCTGAATCAGGCTGGCTGAGTGGGTCCGACGAAGAGAGGGAGAATCAACAGGACTTGGTATTTAGTTGGATATGGAGTTGGGGCTGTGCTGGTGGCTCCAAGTATGATGTGCTACAATTGGCCAAAGGCTGTGCAGGTGGTGTTTCCAGGGGCTGAGCTAACCAGTGCCATGGGGCACACTTTGGACCCTTACTATGTCTGCTACTAGAAAGGGTCCAGAGGATCAAAAAATGGTTCCCTCACTACTCTTCCAAACAGGACTAAGCCTCCCTTGCAAAGGACAGGGCAGTCAATTCTGAAGGAGGCAGTTTAAGGGGAGAAATATTAGTGTATTTGGGGTCTCTTGTGGATATTTTGTGGTGTTCTAAAAATGAACATAATTAAAAGCAGCATTTCTTTCAGAAAATCAAAACGAGGTCCCCACCTAAAGAAAGTGATGTGGGTAGATCCGCGTTGGTAATAGACTTGGCAGCGCTCTTGCAGTGCCTACGTGCCGACACGCTATAATTTTTTCTTGATGGTTAGACACACTCTGTTGTTATTCAATCTGACTCTTCTGAAACTGTTGCCAATAGTCCAATTAAATAGTTAGCTAAATACATTAGTGCACATTGCTGTGTATTTGGCCCTAATGAGGTTTACAGGAAATGCATTTCCCAGACCGCAAGGGCTCCAGAGGTGGGAATTGCTGGTGGCTCTGCTCTCCTTGGCCATAGTCGCTGGCCCCAGGCCAGCTATCCCTGAGAAAGAGCCTCTGATAAACCAAGATGACAGAGCTAGAGCAAGGAGTTGGGGAACTGCCTTGGTTTCCTGAAGAGAAATAATCAGTCTTGGGTCTGCTCCAGCTGCCATAACAAAATACCACGGACTGGGTAGCTTAAACACAAAAATGCATTTTCTCACAGTTCTAGAGGGTAGAAGTCCAAGATCAAGGTGTCAGAAATTTTGGTTTCTGCTGAGAGCTGTCTTCCTGGCTTGTAGATGGCCACCTTCTTCCTGTGGCACGCAGAGAAAGAGAGATAGAACTCTAATGCCCCTTCCTCTTCTTATAAGGATGTCAGTCCCATGGGA